>NC_030822.1:44138585-44439234 GCF_001704415.2 Capra hircus | reverse complement strand
GTGACCCTCACCTGGTCTAATAACCTTGTTAATCACAGCTGGTCAGTGGGAAGGATAGAACATGATGAAAGTGGTGGTGCACAAATTCTAAGGCTTGTCTAAAAGCATTGCAGCTTTTCACCTTGGTTTCTCTGACTGAGGAAGCCAGCCACCATGCCATGATGCCACTCAAGCAGTCCTGGGGAGAGGCCCATGTGGAGAGAAATTGAGGCCTCCCACCAACGGCCAAAGAATAGATGCTTTTGAACTGTGGTGTTAAGAGAAGACTCTTGAGAGTCCCTTGGACAGTGAGGAGATCCAACCAGTCAATTCTAAAAATCAGTCCTGAATATTCTTTGGAAGGACTGATGCTGAAGCTGAAACTCCAATACTTTGGCCACCTGATGTAAAGAACTGACTCCTTGGAAAAGACCCTGATACTGGGAAAGATTGAAGGCAGGAGGAGAAGGGGATGACAGAGGATGAAATGGCTGGATGGCATCACTGACTCAATGGACATGAGTTTGAACAAGCTCCAGGAATTGGTGATGGACAGGGAAGCCTGGCACGCTGCAGTCCGTGGGGTCGAAAAGAGTGGGACACGACTGAGTGCCTGAACTGAGCTGACCAATTGCCCAGATCAACTTGCCAACCTGCCAACCACGCAAGTGAGCCAACTTGGAAATAAATTCTCCTTAAACCTTAAGATGCCTGCAGACCTAGCTATCATCTAATTATGAACCCATGAGAGAGATCCTGAGCCATCTCTAAATTCCTGATTCAAAACTCACAATAAATGTATTTGGTTTTCATCCACAGTTCCTGGCTCACAGTTCCCCAAACCTTGGAGGTTTCCTAAACAATAAGACCAGTGGGAGCAAGTTTTGTTACAGTATTTTGTCTGTTGTCCTCAATTCCTAAAAATACTCTTCAGAGGCATAAAGGCAAATGGGTGTCTTGTTATTCATAACAAGTGTTTTTCCACAACAATTGGGTTTATGTTAATGAGGTGATTTTGGAAAGCATAAGGACTGGGGCTGATTATCAGGGAACCAAATTGTTTAGAGGCTTGAAACTTTCAGCCCTGCCCCCTGGTTACCTAGAAGGAGACAGATTCCGGAGGTTTAGTTAATCACCAGTGCCTACAGATTTGATCAACCACACCTGTGTAGTGAAGCCTCCATTAAAAACCCAGAAGGCAGGGTTTCCAAGACTTCCCAGTTGGTAAAGCAGAATGTCTCTAACGGGCTGCTGTACCAGTCTCCAAACTCCAAGAGGACTGAATTTCCTTTGTTGCCCTGAGAATCTCTTCATCTGGCTGCTGGCTCCTATGTTTTAATATCTTCAGTAAAAAGCCACTCCTTCTGGTGAGTAAATTGGTTTTCTAAGTTCTGTGAGCTGGTCTAGCAAATTGAATCCAAGGAGAGGGTTGTGGGAGTCTGGTTTATAGCTGGTTGGTCAGAAGTACAGGTAACAACGTGGACTTGAGACTGGCATTTGAAGGGGAGAGCTGTTTTGTGGGACTGAGCCCTCAGCTTGTGGGATTTGATGCTATCTCTGGGTAAACAGTGTCAGAGTTGAATTGTAGGATACTCAGGTGCTCTCAGAGAACTGCTCATTGGTGATGTGGGGGAAACCACACTCCTACATAGAAGTTTGTTCCAGAATGTTTATTTTTTAGGTTTGATTTAAATAAAACTTAACTTTGACATTTTAAAAAATCTAGATTTCTTATGTTTTTAAAAAAAATCTAGATTTCTTGTGATATCCATATTTTCAGCTTTTCTTTAAAAAAAGAAGTGACATTCCATCAATGCTGGGCTGGCATTTTGAATAGCAAAAAACAATTAGAGTTGAACTGTGTTTTTTTACATGATATATATATATACATATACTACACAAAGTCCGCACCATCGAAGTTCATGTCATTATTTGAACATTCTGTCTGGTCTCATGGGTATTTGAACATGTCTTCCTGGTGGCTCAGACGGTAAAAGCATCTGCCTGCAATGTGAGAGACCCGGGTTTGATTCCTGGGTGAGGAAGGTCCCCTGGAGAAGGAAATGGCAATCCACTCCAGCACTCTTGCCTGGAAAATCCCATGGACGGAGGAGTCTGATAGGCTACAGTCCAAGGGGTCGCAAAGAGTCAGACACGACTGAGCAACTTCACTTTCTTTCCCCCACCCAACCTTTAAACATTGAAAGAAAGCTTCCATTTTGGTTCCCCTGTGAATCTTTGCTTCTCCTGGCTAAAATATCATAGGTTCTTTATCTGATTTGGCTCTTATCACTCTTCTCTGGACTTTTAATTTACCAATGTTCCATTTATTTTATCTGGCTGTTTCAGAATGGGGTGGATGCAGACAGTATATTTTGAGGAATGCAAGTTAAGACACTTTTTGCTTTTTTATTTTTTTCCTTAACCAGAGGAACATAGGTAATTGACAACAGCTCTCAGGGCTGTTATCATGAGAGGGCTTATTAAATCAGCCCTTCTCCATTTATCCTTTTCTGAAAGCAGTTATTTGAACTTAAATGCAATGAATCATACTAAGTCTTCTTAATGGTGGATATTTTATATCTTTTTGGATCTTCTTTGTCTTCATTCAGGCTGATGATACTGAAACGCCTATTAAGGGAAAATAGATCAAGACAAAGCGTTAGCAACCAGATCTCCACTTACACTGTCTTCCTGATGACATTTAACAGTGAATATCCTCTTTAAAAGCTTTCCTTTGAAAAAGCAAGGACCACCCCCCACTCCTTCACCCTCCCCTACCCCCTGCCAGCTGGGACTTTTGACTATGTGTGAAGCCTCAAGAGAATTAAAGTATGTGTCTGGAACCCTGAACTTGGGGGTCATTTCCAAGCTGAAACTGGTGACAGCGCAAGCTGATGCTGTTCTCTGAAAATGCAGTGAAAGTGTTAGTCACTCAGTTGTGGCCAACTCTTTGCAACCCCACGGACTGTAGCCCGCCAGTCTCCTCCATCCATGGGATTCTCCAGGCCAGAATACTGGAGTGGGTTGTCATTTCCTTCTCCAGGGAATCTCCCCGACCCAGAGGTGAACCTTGGTCTCCTGCATTGCAGGCAGATTCTGTACCACCTGAGCTGATGGGGAAAATGCAGTAGAATAGTATATGACAATAATGCTAAACTTTCTATTTTGAATACTTTAATTCTTTTTCTCAATTCTTTGGGATTTCCTATTAGACAATAATATCGTCTATAAATAATGACTGGTATGTTTTGTCCTTTCCAATTTTTATGGATTTTATTTCTTACTGTTTTGGTTAGAACCTCCAGTAGAGTGCTGATGAAAAGTGATGGTGAGCATTCCTGTCTGTTTAAGGGAATGACTAACATTTCATTGTTAAATATGGGACACTATCATTTCTTTGATGCATACCCCCCCAAACTTACGTTTTAGGTTTATATTTTTTCCCTCTCTTCCATTCATCCATTCTTTTTTCATTCCTCTTCTTTTTCTTAAATGGGTGACTTTTATTATTTTTTGCATTTATCAAGGTAGTAACTCTTTCTTCTCCTTTAATTGGTTAATGTGCTTAATTACATTAATAAAAAAAAATTTTGAGGGGGTGCACCAAGGAGCTTGTGGGATCTTAGTTCCCTGAGTAGAGATTGAACCCTGGGCCCATGGCAGTCATAACCACTGGACTGCCAGGGAATTCCCATTATTCAACTTCTGATGTTAATCCTTCTGTGCATAATAGCCCTCTTGGCCTAACTGCCTTCCAAAGGCCCACTTCCAAACACCACCACACTGGGGATTAGGTTTCAACATATGAATTAGACCCATTGCAATGAACTTTTAGTCCAGCATCTCTTATCTGATAGTTCCTTACTAGTCCAAATTATTGAGGAGGAATGTGATGGACTAAGCTTAATCTATGGGTTAGAATTTGGGTTTGGTGTAAATTCTTAAATCAGTCAACTGTGGCCAGAGGTCATATGGTTCCAAAAAGGTGGTCTGAACCACTGGAGACAGAATGTTTTCCAGAAAGGAAAGGTAGGCAATCAGACCTTTCTATTTTCTCTCTCATTCAATCCCTAAATTGTCTCAGTGTTGTCTTCAGAAGGTTAAGGCGTTGCAGGTATTACTGTCTACCTTTTCCTGCCAAGTTCAGCTATAACAGGTGGACCTTCACAGGCAAACTCAGTCCTGTCCATTTCTGAAACTGATGTATTCAGTGTAAGCGGTATTCAGTGTAATAGATGTATACAGTGTAAGTGTCCAATGTCTGCCAGCAGATGGGGGTCTAGAAATTAGTCTGGCACACATAAGCAGAAAGTGTCTGCTTCTACAATACTGGTTTCCCCTCACCACTTACTAGGTCTTTTTTTTTTTTTTTTTAATAGCCATAGTCGGCATATTTGTTTCATGTGTGCAACATAACAATTAGATATTTGTATAAGTGCAAGATACTCATCACATCAACCAGGGGAATGACCGCAGTCTAACTTTTTCCTCCCAGAAGTCTCCTTACATACTGCAAATAATGATTTAGTCAGTTCAGTTCAGCTGCTCAGTTGTGTCTGAATCTTTGCAACCCCATGGACTGCAGCACATGAGGCCTCCCTGTCCATCACCAACTCCCAGAGTTCACCCAAACCCATGTCCATTGAGTCGGTGGTGCCATCCAACCATCTCATCCTCTGTTGTCCCCTTCCCTTCCCGCCTTCAATCTTTCCCACCATCAGGGTCTTTTCAGATGAGTCAGTTCTTCCCATCAGGTGGCCAAAGTATTGGAGTTTCAGCTTTAGCATCAGTCCTTCCAATAAAGCATCTGGACTGATTTCCTTTAGGATTAACTGGATTGATCTCCTTGCAGTCCAAAGGACTCTCAAGAGTCTTCTCTGACACCACAGTTCAAAAGCATCAATTCTTCAGCACTCAGCTGTCTATATGGTCCAACTCTCACATCCAGGCATGACTACTGGAAAAACCATAGCTTTGATTAGACAGACCTTTGTTGGCAAAGTAATATCTCTGTTTTTTAATATGCTGTCTAAGTTGGTCATAGGTTTTCTTCCAAGGAGCAAGCGCCTTTTGATTTCATGGCTGCAGTCACCATCTGCAGTGATTTTGGAGCCTCAAAAAATAAAGTCTGCCACTAATTCCACTGTTTCCCCATCTATTTGCCATGAAGTGATGGGACTGGATGCCATGATCTTAGTTTTCTGAATGTTGAGTTTGAAGCCAACTTTTTCACTGTCCTTTCACTTTCATCAAGAGGCTTTTTAGTTCCTCTTCACTTTCTGCCATAAGGGTGGTGTCATCTGCATGTCTGAGGTTATTGCTATTTCTCCCAGCAATCTTGATTCCAGCTTGTGCTTCTTCCAGCCCAGCGTTTCTCATGATGTACTCTGCATAGAAATTAAATAAGCAGGGTGACAATATACAGCCTTGACTCAACTCCTTTCCCTACTTGGAACCAGTCTGTTGTTTCATGTCCAGTTCTAACTGTTGCTTCCTGACGTGCATGTAGATTTCTCAAGAGGCAAGTCAGGTGATCTGCTATTCCCATCTCTAAGAATTTTCCAGAGTTTGTCGTGGTCTATACCGTCAAAGTCTTTGGCATAGTCAATAAAGCAGAAGTAGATGTTTTTATGAAACTCTTGCTTTTTTGATGATCCAACGGATGTTGGCAATTTGATCTCTGGTTCCTCTGCCTTTTCTAGATCCATGTGGTTGCCCCTGATCAAATGAGCATGAACTTGAGCATATCGATAAAGGATTTTTGTCAGTGACATCTCTGTGTAGCATTTGAGCTGCAGCTCCAGTGAGTGTCCTGCCATGTGCACATACTTATCTCTGCTCTTGGCTGTACACTACTTGTATAAGAAACATGAGATTCACCTGTGGGTGTTGAAAATAAATATTTGTTGAATGAGTGAATTAATAATGGATAAACAGTGCTGAGCAGCATCCCTCTTAATGGGAAAGGTTATGGACGTGATAAATGTTTCCTGATTAGTGACTCCTCAGAGTCCTGGTTCCCAGAATGGAACAGTGCCAGGAGGTATCAGGCATCATAATCTCAGCTGCTCTTACACTCAAGTGGAGGACACCGCAGCCCAGAGGAGGGGTTTGGAACAGAAATTCCCTCTTACACTGAGTAAGAATAAGACTCCAAGAAATCTTTTCAGACACTAGGGCAGAGCAGGGGTGAGGGTGGGAAGAAGGGGTAACGGAAGGATATAGGAAGTAAACGGGGAACTGGGGACCTCTGCCCCCAACATTACCTCTCCTGGGGCCTTTTCTAATTGGAAATCCCACCCTGGAGCCTGAAGCTTGGGTTTTGCGGGTCTCTTTGCTGCACCTCCTCACCAGGAGTGTCTAGTTAACAAGAAGGATTTGAAGCCTTCGGTGACTTTCATTTAATACAGCAGCTGCTTCGACATCTACTCCATTTGGACAGCTCATTTCTGGTCCTTCATCCCATTAGAGGCAGCCCTTGCTTACCTCCATTTGTCTAAGGAGACTGGGCTTCTTAGGAGACCATTTACTGTAAATTATTCCATTAGAATCAGGAGCAAGAGCAGTTTCTGCCATCGTCTGACAGACTAATCCCAGGGCAGCTAGAGATGGCTGTGAATTTTTTTCCCTCCCCCCGCCCCCCGCTCCAAGCTTACAGGATTCCCGACCAAGAATCCAGCCCATACCCCCAGCGTGGAAGCACAGAGTCCTAACCACAGGACCGCTCAGGAATTCCTGGCTGTGAATGTTTAACCTGCAGAGTCCCTTTGGGCCGTCAACAGGAAGGGGACAGCAGATGTAGGGGAAAGCAGTTAAGGGGTGTATCCTGACCGGAGCTTCAGCAGCAGC
Organism: Capra hircus; assembly: GCF_001704415.2. Taxonomy (NCBI): domain Eukaryota; kingdom Metazoa; phylum Chordata; class Mammalia; order Artiodactyla; family Bovidae; genus Capra; species Capra hircus. The sequence goes on along the minus strand of NC_030822.1, from coordinate 44,432,403 downwards.
CCTAGGACAGGGAGGAGCTACCTGAGGAGCAGGTGATAGAGGATGATGGTGGGGATGACAGGCAAAGTAAGGCAGATCTGGGATTTTTTCTCCTTCATGCCTGCCCCTCAAGCACTTCTAGTCTATTGGTTCTCAACCTTGGATGCTCACTGGAATCTCGTGGGACTTTTGCAAAATGCCGATACCCAAGTTCCACCCTTTCCTCTACATTCTGATTAAACTGGTCTGGTTTGTGGCCTGGGCATCAGGTTTAGAAAGCTTCCCAGATGAAGAGCCTGTGAAAGGCTATGAAAGGAAATGAGAACATTTCATAGTAGAGAACTCGAAGGACCTCTCCAGAGCAAGGTTCTCAGGTGCAGCAACAGGCCAAGAGGGAAAGGTCATCTACCTACGTTAGTGACAAAGGGCCATAACTTTCTCGAGTTCCTTGCCAGTTTTCCCATGTTCTCTTCTTTCACTTTCTAGTCATGTGGTCTCTGTCGAGTCTTATTTTCCTCTCCTGTGAAATGGGTGCGCGCATGTGCTCAGCTGTGTCTGACTCTTCATGACCCCAAGCACTGTAGCCCACCAGGCTCCTCTGCCCATGGAACTTTCCAGGCAAGAGTACTGGAGTGGGTTGCTATTTCCTTCTCCAGGGGATCTTCCAGACCCAGGGATTGAACTCCACATCTCTTGCATCTCCTGCATTGGCAGGCAGCTGTTTACCACTAGCGCCCTCCTGTTGCCATTTTTGACTCTGAAGTTATTTAGGAGCAATTTCTTTATCCAGCATTCATAGTTTTCAGAGTTCTTTGCTATTTATTTCTAATTAATTGTTTTGTGATCATGGAACATGGTTTGATACAGCTTTGAAATTTATTGAAACTTGTTTTATAGACAAGCATGTAGTCAACTTTTTTTTTCTTTTCCATTAGGGTTTATAAGGATATTGAAGTTCCTGTGTTCAACTTTTATAAATGTTCCTTCAATGTTTAAGAAAATATTCTTTGTTGGATTTGAGGTTCAGTGTATGTCCAACAAATCAAGACTGTTCATTGTGCTATTTATATTTTTACTAACTTCTGGTCTATTTAACTTACTGAGTGTTAAGTCTCCTGCTTGAGTTGTAGATTTGTCAATTTTCTCTAGTTCTACCAACTTTTGATTTATGCGTCTTTGAGACTAACAGATAAGTACATTTGTTTTATGTACCTGGTGAATTTCCTCCCTCCACAACAGATAATAATACCTACAAAGGTTGTGACAAAAATATACCTATATTATGAGGGTTGTGACAAAAATATACCTACATTATAAGGATTGTGATATAAGCATCTTGCATATTTTTTTATCACATACTGAAGTATTCACTAAGAATAACACCAAACACATCGTGAGTGAGAAGATAATGTAGTCTCTTCTGGTTTCCATTGTTGGTACCGAGAAGTTTGGATGGTTTTAAAATTTTACTGTTTGTTCACCTTTGTCATTCCATGTTTTCTTTTCTTAAACATTTCATACATCTTTATTTTGTATTGTTTTTGATAATGTGGGAGAAGGCAATGGCACCCCACTCCAGTACTCTTGCCTGGAAAATCCCATGGATGGAGGAGCCTGGTGGGCCGCAGTCCATGGGGTCGCTAAGAGTCGGACACGACTGAGCGACTTCACTTTTCACTTGATAATGTGATGTATAATCTGAAGATATTGGGAAGTCTAAATCTGCTATTTCTGCTATTCTTTCTTACATTGGTTTCCTTGTGTTTGGCGATTTTGTCAAAGTTCTCCAAGGAGAGAGAGAGAGAGAGAGAGAACCAACAGAACACGTACACACCTATCACACCCAAAATCTCCTTCCCCGGCATACCCTACCTCTGTGAATGACACTGACAGTTGTCCAGATCAGAAACCTGAAAGTTACTCTCATCATTTTTCTTACCATCACATCCAATTAATTGGGGCAGACTGATTCTGTGTTTTAAATCTCAAGTCCATTTACTTTGCTGTTGACCTAGAACCCATCCTAGTCTATCTAGATCACTGAGGTCTCCCCATATCTAATCTTACTCTTCCACTCAACATGGTATGTTAGTTGAATGATCCTCACAAAATGTGAATCTAATTGTCACTTACAGGTTAAACTTTATTCCGAAGGGAAATGGGGAAAAATTGAAAGGGTTTTAAGTGTCCTGTTGTGTGTGCTTTAAAAGGCCCTTTATGAACCACCTTCATGAAGGGCCCCCACCTGACTGGCCTGGCAGCTACAGTAAAGAAAGGGTTGGCTCTACTCATCTCCTTTGTGAAGGCTGTTCCAATGAGATGATGCAATATAGACAGAGACTGAAGCAGTGCCAGAATTCCCAGGATTCTTATAAAAATAAGTAGAAAAATTCAACAGCATAAGAGTGAGAAGAGTAGGAGAACAGTCTTCAAATCATGAAGTAACTTTAAAAAGTAGCCTTTTATGGAGAAAAATGTCAGTAAACACACAGATATTATAGCACTACAAGATTATTTATAAGACCAGTGACTTAAAACAGCAAATTCATGATGAAAGTGATTCTAATTAAAAAATTAGTCTCATTCATTAATAACTAAAATAAGACCTGCAATATGACTGGCTGCAATTTCTCAAGTAAGATTCCATCTACTAGTGCTGTTTATACTTAACACACTCACATTCATTTCTTATAATTTATGAATTTAAGTTTCAGGAAGAATACTTCTTTAGTATTTGGGTTATTTTAATATATGTCAATTAGTAAAGGTTAAATAATTTAAGGGTTAACTTAGTTAATGAGTTTTCAGTAATATCATTTAATAGCATAAAAACATGCTTCTTTTGAAAAAATAAAAATATACATTAAAAAACCCAATACAATGTTTTAGTAAAATAGTAAGGAAATTTGTCTCATTACGTACATATGCATGTGTATGAATTTATATATATATATGTACTTTGCAGTAGCAGAAATATATTTCTGCAGGATAGAAAATGTACTCTAGAGAAACAGAAGCAAAGGATATATACACTGTAAGGGCAAACTCAATAAATTAGATAAAATTTTATTACTCAGTAATGAGGGACCAGTTTACAATGATGTGACAATGGTAGCAAAAATAGTAGGAAGGAGTTCAGCACTCAAAGTATCAAATAAATAAAGCTTAGTGATTCATTAAATATTCTGATATTATACAGGATCAAAACTTTCAACACTTCGATGGGTCTTTAACTGAAATCTTTCAGGTAAGCTATATAATCTAGATAGTTAAGAAATTGCTTGCTGACATCATAAAGGAATTACCTGGCACAGGAAAACTATTCAATCCTCTGTAATGACCTATATGGGAATAGAATCTAAAAGAGTGAGTATATGTATAACTGACTCACTCTGCCACACAGCAGAAACCAACACACTGTTGTAAATCAACCATATGCTAATAAAAATTAATTTTAAGAAAGGAGTTATCTTGGAAAGTGAAAAATGCTACACAACTTATTTTCTAAAGCCACATGGATTCAAAGTATAATATGGTCTCTAAGAATAATGGAAAATATTGGCCTAGCCATCTTGCTATCATTCTGACTTATACTTTATATATTCAAAAAATTTTCACAACTAGGGTATATATCTGGACCCTAACAAGTTTATAAACATTGTAAATATGGTCCATTTAATTATCTTAATATGCTTTTGTGTAAATGATATTACCAAAATATTTAATACTTTTAATATAAAAGTTAAATAAGTACTCCCATCATTTACTTTATCTCAGAAACTAGACTTGTAGTTGGGCTCCAGATGTACTGAGTAGTCATAGGTCATTTCTGTCATGGAGTCTCAAGGCAGAAGGAAATTAACAGAAAGATGAACATGGGTTTTATAGTAACTAAACACATGACACCCAAGATAGGGATCTAAAGATTAAGCACATATTCAATTACTTATTCAACATGTGACCTTAAGAGCACACACTATTTCATTTGTTCTTTATCTTTGATACGATTAATTACATCTGATTTTTGTAGTAAGGCAAAAGACAGACATCTCCTTTTCCTTGGCTTTAATTAGTCTCAAATTCAAGAAGAGAGAATAATGCTTGTTTCATGAAAGGTTAACGTCAATATTAGGACAGGTTTTTGTTTTTCTTCTGACAAATTTGTGTTTATAGTAAACTCAATGTTTACAAATACTAATCCTGAGCAAGAGGAAAAATAAGAACAGTTTCGACTAAAGAATAAAATTCCTTCACTGTTAAACAGCTTTAAAATTCAACCATGGAATATAAAGTTGATAAGACTGGAATTCAGACTTCTGATGTCCATGGCAAACCTGAATACTCTGAAAAAGAACATACACGTAGTAGTAGATTTTAAAAAACAAAACAGTAAAAAGCATCAAAAATTGATGCACCTGGGTTTTGTTAAATATAACAAAGGTTACTCAGTCCTTCACGGTAAACCTAGCTGGAGAACACTGAACAGTGTACTGCATTAAACAGACCCCTCAGAAAGGCAACACCGGATTTCTCTTTTTCGATAGACAGAGACTGCTCCTCCCCACCTCCCCCAAAACAAAAACATAAAAGACACATTTGGAAATACAATATGAATCCTGTTTGGTGGGGCTTTTTGTTTTGGGGGTTTTTTGTTTGTTTTTGGCTGTGCTGTGCAGCTTGCAGGAGTTCCCTGGTCAGGGACTGAACTCAGCCAGAGATTAAACCTGGGCCATAGCAGTGAAGGCGCCGAGTGGAATTCCCTTGTTGTTGTTGTTTTTTTTTTAATCACGTCTTTAAAAAAGCAGAAAGTTAGCCACTTAGGAAACTACAGTGAATTACTTGAGTTTTTAGGTACAGCTCCTGCCTCATGAACAATAAAAGCCTTCTACTCTGCAAAGCTGTATTATGACAAAGTATTTGTACACCAGTAAAAGCACTAAGTATGGGCTTGGCAACACAAGTCAACTGAAACCAAGCTCTTAAGGATACTTGTCGTCCGTGTGGTGAAAAAGTGCATGGGAGTGGGAAATGCTGGCACAGCAAGGATCCTCTCACAGTGTTAGGGCCTGTCGAGCTAGGAGCGGTGGTGAGCGCTGGGCAATGACATCGACGTAAGGCATGGCCCAAGGCACTTCTTCCACATGCCTCTTCTTTTATTCCAACTGTCTCTCTTCCTCTTCATCTGCTTCTTCAATGACCTGAATCTCATCTCCTTGAGGTAAGGAAGAATTCTCCACCTGCAGTTTATTCCCATCAGCTTTACATTTCTCCTCTTCCTCTATGATTTCCTTCCATATCTTGTGGTTTTCGGTGAGATGGTGCATTAGCTGACAAAATATTTGCCGTCTGCCTTTCCGTCTTTGTGGTTCTGTGAAATTTAACACATGTGTATTCTAATCATAGCAATATGATTCAATCATTCAATAAATATCTGAGCGCCTGTTACATCCCAGGCATTTATTTAAGTACTGGGTTTAAAGTTATAAATAATCTCTGTACCATGGGGCTCTCTTTCTAGTGGGAAGACCTAGATAAGCAAAGAAGCAAGACACTCGTGTATGAGACAGTGTTAAGTATTATGGATAAAAATAAGTTAAGGTATTAGGGAAGATGGTGGGAGGTGGGAGTTGTGGGGAGAAAGGAGGGTAGTATTGAAATTTCAAATGATAAATAATGCAAAGTTAAAAACCATCCTTCTAAGGGACTTTTTTTAAATGTGTTGAATTAAACACAATTATCAAAATTTTTGTGAGTATAAATAATTTTTAGAAGTCAGCTTTCCCAAGATGACATCAGATGGTAATGCCATACAATTACTCTTCACTATGCTACTGCTGAATACAAGGTAGGGTGGGGAAAAGTTCTTTTATTTATCTTGTTCCACGCTATGTTATCTGTTCTGATTTATACAGCATGCTTGGGAAACAAAAAAATCAGCTAGATATAATTTAAATCCTACTTTAAAGAGCAAATGACTAGTTTAATTTATAGTTGCAAAGGTGACAATGTCTTTTTCATTTTCCATTTATACTCATTGGTTTATATCGCTTTATATAGAAAAACTATGCGCTACAATTTGGTAGGTCAAAGCCATAATGCCATAAAGCTTGATTTTCCTTAGAGTCAAGAGTATGTATTTTCCTCTTCTTCCAACTGGGTTGAATGAACTATTCCCAAGTCTATATGAAGGGTATGTTAACAGGGGTGCATGGTGTGAGAAGGGGTTAGGCAAAGGAGGCCTAGTCCTTGAGACCAGCCACCTCACCTAAGTTCAGATTTGGCAGCAGCTCCATCATGCATGCACAGGCAGAGCCTGCTGAAGAGCACTGGCTGGAGGACAACATCTCCGGAGATGCTGCTTTAACTCAGAAAGCTTACTGTATGACAGCATTCACATGGTACCCAAGCAGTAGCTACTCAAACCTAGATTATTCAGTCTGCACACTTAGGTAGTACTTACTTAAGATATAACTACTGTATCTTTAAAAGGAAAGACCCAAATCCAAATTAAATGGACATTTGTAATTAATAACATTAAAGAAACGACAGTATCCCTATATTCTTACTAGGATTTAGATTGTCCTCTATTTCTTCATCCTCTGTATCTAATTCTTCAGCATCTTCTTCTTCATAACAACTTTCAGTATCATCGTCCTCTTCTGATTCTATCCACTGACCCGGTAGCAGACCAGCAGCATCATAGGAGTTACACAGGGGACCCACTATGTGGGTGATAAAAGATTCCTGGAGTTTTGCTAGTTGAGGAGAAGAACGATCCATGAAGGGACTGATGGGCAAACCAAGATTTGCTTCTTCATCTCCCTGATCATATTAAAAAGGAAAGTACATCTTTAACTGTTGAAAGAACCACTGAGCTTTGTTGTTAAAATTACCTTGAGGTTTTTTTAATCAAGAACAGTCTAACTCAAAATAATTTTTAGAAGTATCAATGAAAATTACTCTGTCATTCCAACTATAAAACTTTTTCTACTATTTGAAAAATCCTAAACAAGACTTTATTCTCACACTCCCAGTCAACCAGTATGGTTGATATACAAGCAGCAAGAAAAATATACATCTTTTCAACTAAGTTAAGCCAATAGTTATGAACAAATCAAAATTATACTACTAGAATATATAAATTCTATATAAATTGTCAAAATTTTATAGTATCAGACATAGATCCTCTTCCCCCTAGGGGGGAGATGGTATAATAGTAACATTTTTTGTTGCAGTTGTACCTCAAATGTAGAGTGATTTTTTTTCTAATGCTTTTCAACATCTTCTCCCTTTTTTTGTAACAGCAGAACCCTTTAATGAATCTACATTAGAAAACTCCGTATGTAAAACAGACAGAGGTAGAGCAATTGTGTTTGAGGTGAGGATTTGCCCCAACTGCCTGGTGGGCCATCTGTGGTGCCCAGGCTTCTGGAGAGCACAGCTGGAGATCAGACACATGTGATTTCAGAACCTCCTTTGCTGCCTACAGCCTGTGTGGTGCTGGGCAAGCTCTATGCCTAATGCACGTGTAAGATGTGAGTAATCACCTACAGGGCTGCTATAGGATGACAAGCAGTATATATTGAGCCCAGTGCTGAGCAGTCCTCAAATGGTAGTAACAATATTAACATTTTAGTGCCAAGTATCTGAACTGGTGGAGGGTGAATACTCTTCACAGTGCACAAGTGCTGGAGGCAAGCAGTGTGTATCTGAGCTGAGCCAACACAATCCTGAGGAGACAACCAGAAACTGTCCCAAGATTAAAAAACTCAAATGGTTTTGTTTCCTGTGAGGATGAACATTAATAATATTTTAAAAACGTATCTAGGTGGGTTTATTCATAGGATTCTACAGTTTCATACATTTGACTTTTAAATAGGAGTTTGGCTTTTCTAAGCCCATGGCATTTAATGGGCTTTTTGCAACCTCTTGGACTATATATGGTCCATGGAATTCTCCAGGCCAGAATACTGCAGTGGGTAGCCTTTCCCTTCTCCAGGAGATCTTCCCAAGGATCGAAGCCAGGTCTCCCGCATTCCAGGAGGATTCTTTACAAGCTGAGCCACAAGGGAAGCCCAAGAATATTGGAGTGGGTAGCCTATCCCTTCTCCAGAGGATCTTCCCAATCCAGGAATCAAACCAAGGTCTCCTGCATTGCAGGCGGATTCTTTACCAACTGAGCTATCAGGGAAGCCTGATGTAATGGCTACAGAAGTATAAATAAATGAAGTATATGAAGTTAATAAAGTATAATGAAGTTAATAAAGTTAATTAAAGTAAAAGGTTGAGCAAGGTTAGAAATTTGCATCCATATCTAAAGAAAGTTGAATAGCATAACAAGACTGAGAAGGAAATCTGATGGTTTTGATGAGGGCTGACTTCCTATATACATTTAACCTTCATGACCACTGTGTGTTAGGGTTATCAAGTGTATCGTTTTTCTCCTTTGACACAGGAATAATGAAACTTAGAAAGATTAAGTGAAACTGTTTGAAATATTGTTTTTGTGTGTGTGTGACCTGGAATTATAATAGTTTATTGAGCACTTATATGTCAGAAAACTGTTCTAAGAACTTGACATGTATTAATTCACTTAATCCACAAAGCAACCTTATGAGGTAGGTACCATCAATATTCCTGTTTTCTCAATGAGGAAATTGAGGCACAGAGACGTTAAGTAACTTACCCAAGGTCACATTGCTGGTAAGAAGAGCCAGGATTCAACCTCATGCATGGCTTCCAAGTTTGCTTAATAAGAATTAATCTCTATACTTTAAAGATATACTATAAAATGCATCTAAATGAAATTATCTCATTTTCTTTCAGTGAATTAGTGGATTGTCTAAAATGGGCATTTTCTATCACTTTATTACTTCTGTTTTTACAGATAATATAAAGACAGAATTTTCCCTAGCATAAAATTCTTTTGTGAATGTGAACTGAAGCCTGAGGCAGTCTTCAATTATCTCTGAGAATGAGGATAGGAATATGCAAACCACTATACATACTGCAATCTACAAATTAAATATTTATAATTTTATTTCTTAAAATTATACATAATTTAGTTCAAATGTATCAGTGAAAATTATTCTAAGATTATTACTAAGATTTTACTAATCTGTTTTCATAATTACACAGTATGGTATTTTGTTAACTTGTAAACAGCAGAGTATACACTATTTTATTGGGATGTTTAGCTAAGGTAGGTGAAAGACATGGTACATTTGCTGGTCTCTCAGTACAGGGTGACAAGGTGTAACAGATAAGTGTGTGTAGTTTATAAGTGTGTAGTGCGTCACTCCTATTGGAGTAGCAACTCATGGTGAGAAAGCCCTGACCCAGAAGTTTTACTTTATAAACATCTTGATCTTTCTTGATTAGTGGGTCTAGTAAGGATTCCCAAGGAATACAATTCCAGTTAAGAGTATGTATTTGTTATTTTGTATTTGAGATAATGTAACATTAGACTTGTGGGGAAATCAGTATTTTTCTACAGTGTAGGGAGCCTCAAAATTGTACAAAAAAATAAGTAAAGACTGCAAAATAGTAGGATTATTTTAAAGACAACATTTAAAAATACATGAGAAAAGGGCATGTTTATATCTTAGAACCTTGAAAGCCACTGAGTATCTACTTTGTCCCCATTTCTAGTTCTGATTTCTTACCCTCTGCCAGGACTTTCATCCTACATAACCCATCAATCCAGTTGATGTTTCTAAGGCAGTCTTTCTATAGCAGAGTTGAAAATGGGTTGATACTTTAAAAATACAGTCTAAGTGTGTGCTGAGTCAACTAAACAACTTCTTTCAGAAATAAATTATGCTTAGGTTATATAGGTTTTCAAGGCTGAAAGAGACCTTGGAATCATAATGTAGTCTTTCCTTAGCTCTAGACTGGAGTACATTCAACCTACTCCAGACTGACAATAAGCTATTTCTTTTTTTTTTTTTTTCTTGTCTTTCAGTGTTAGCAACAAAGGCAAAGGAGCTGAGACAATATTAAAACCAACTCAACCAATATTAAAGCAACTCATTTCAAGTATTTAATGTAGCTATCCAAATCCAAAAGGCAGTGTCTTCAGATGGCAGCTCTTAAAAGTCCCACCAAGCCCATATTTCAACTTACCTGCTCATAAAATTCATTGACAATGCCTTCTGTCCATTTCAAATGCAAGTCTCGAACTTTGGTCGGGCCATTAATATCTGCCAGTTTGATGCACACCTGGCACACTAAGAGGCGATCGTTTTCATTACTCCATTCTATACCGTTACTATTTACATCATTGGCCTATCATTGGAAAAACAGAATTACTGTAGGTACTGAGGGCACAAGAGTCTGTTTTTTGTTTTGTTTATTTTTGGCTGCACTGTTTGGCTTGTGGTATCTTAGTTTCCTGATTAGGGTTTGAATCCTCGCCCCTGGCAGTGAAAGCATGGAGTCCTAACCACTGGACTGCCAGGGAATTCCCCAACTTTTGTTTTTTACTGGATTATCTTAAAACTGTTTCCTGTCCTCTGGACAGGAAGGAATTTCAATAATAAATATTTCTTTTAATTTTGTTTGTGCCATGACATGTACCTCTATGGGTTAAATTTCTCTTTGAAGTGTCATTTACAGCTTTGTTTCAATGGAAGTAGAGCACTGTATTATACAAGCAGAACAAACCATGAGTTTCAGTATTTGTGATTACTGCAGAAAATTGTAATCTGTGTATATTATATATTGTACATATTAGTATATATGACATAAAATATATATCTATATGCAAAAGCAAATCATATAAGAATTTTAACTCTTTGTCTCAGAAAGGAATGCTTAAGGATCTAACTGCAAAAGGCGCCGTGATATAGCTGAAAGAATACAAGTCTTAGAAGCTGATCTCTATGGTTCTAAAGCCTGCCTTAGTATGATTTACCAATCATTGAGTAATGCTGGAAAAATTACTTGAGCTCTTTGAGTCTATCTTTCTTCATCTATAAGACAGGAAAAATAGTATCAATCTAGTCATATTGCCTGAGGATTAACGAATGAAAAATGCACAGTTTATAGTAAATGCTAACATTGTTATTTAAATAAATGGTAGTTATCAGGCAAATTACCATGCTTTTCAAGAACTCAAATTTCTCTTGTAAGAAATAAAGTGAAAGGGCCAGATTAGTGACTTTGGAACTGTACTGTAATATTAGATTTTTATTGGTGTCCACCATCCCCCCTCCCTTTTTTTTTTTTTTTTTTTGTTGTGCTGCATGACTTGAGGGATCTTAGTTCCATAGCAGAGATTGAACCTGGACCTCCTGGGAATTCCCTGGCATCCACCTCTTTTGTTAAAGGAACTCTTATGTAGACCATCACTACAGAAAACAGTAAAGAAACGCGAGCTCTTACGCGAGCTCTTACGATTGAAAGTATGTAGTCTAGGGAATTCCCTGGTAGTCCAGTGGTTAGGACTCTGTGCTTTCACTGCCATGGTGTGGGTTCAATCCCTGCTCAGGGAACCAAGATCTGCAAGCTGTTCCCCATGTGTCACTCATGTGACATTTTCCTGAGACTACAGAATAGATATCTCTGAGGAACACAGATTCCAAAGTTTTGGGCTAGATAATCTTTCATCTGTAAAAAGAACTTCTGTTTACTTACTGTGACTTAAGCGTTTAAATGAATTTTAAGTAAAAATAAAAATTAAATTAGAGCTACACAGCCATGAAGTAAGTTTAAAGGCAAACTGATGTCTTACTGATTTTTTTCATAAACATTTATCAATATCACAACAGTGACATATATAGGCCTCCTTCCAGGAGTTTAAGTGCGCAATCCTTTGACACCCAGCCCCTCTACCCTGAAGGTAACACCTTCCTTTAGGGTAACGATGTTATGAAGAAAACAATGGTTTCCTGCCTGCAAAACATGGGGCCTCTTTCCCTCAGCAATCTAAAGCAGTGGTTCTCAATGGTTTTTCACCCCAACCTCTGAGGGATACAACATGCTCCTATTAGTACCACCATCACACAAAGGCAGTGATCAAGTTCATGGTGAACGTGAGGTCCGTGAGGACAGCGACTTCAGCCTGTTTATGCCTTATTCTTAACTAGGATGACTGCACACAGTGGGCAGCCCCAACAGACAGCAATTCAGTGAGTGCTTTATTCTCAAGTACTTCTCCATTCCCACACCAGCCAGTTAAACACTTCACAACATGGAGAAGGGAAACAGGTGCAGCAAAGCAGGCATAACTGGCTTCTTAGAAACACATATTTAATTTCATAAAATGCCTTACTTGGCACTGTGCATAACTTTCTCAAATCTGTCCCTGAAAGCTTCAACTGACATAATTGGAAATGTCACAAGCAATCGTTATTTTTGGACATGTTATAATTTTTTTAATATTGGCATATATATTGTCTTACCAGATTTATCATGACTTCATGAGTGATATTCTGACTTAACGTTAAAAAAAATACCTTTTGTCAGTAACACTGACAATAATTTCTGCTTTGAAACCAGGAATTAATTTGCATAACAAACCTTGGCATTGAATTCAGCAAGGAAATCAAAATGCTTTTTAAGATCTGTGGCAAGGATTGCTTCTATGACTAAAAAACGAAAGCGCTTGAATTCCACATTGTCAAGATTAAGAAGGAAGTTGTATTCTGGACGAGAAAGATACAGAGTCCAGGCTGATGCAGCATGATGATTTTCCAAAACAGATCTGTCGTTGTATAAGACTGCCTAAAAAGGAACAAGAAAAATGAGGCAGGCATCTCAAAAGATATTGAACTTTAGTAATAAACAGAGTTAGGATCATGTTGGAAGAATACAATGAGTATCTATTACATGCCAGGCATTTTAATACTTGTGTAGAGGGTTGATAATTTGATAAAGGATTAGACTGAAGTGCAAAGAGGATAAGGTACACTTTTCCAGCATTCACAGCTAGTAAGTGAAAGGGTAATTTGTCTCCAAAAGTTCATCTTCCTTGCAGACACCATGCTGCCTACCAAGAGATATAAAGTTGATACTTGAGGTCTGCTTCCTTAAAGCAGTGAAACTTCTCAGATAAAGCTTCTGTTAATAAAGTCATCAGGGACAGAGAGAGCAGGTTTAGGGATATATTACTATTCTTTAGTTAGCATGGAATGAATGATGGTGGTGACTGAAGGAGAGGAACCCAGAATATTCTGTGCACGGTGAGCTGGAGACCCATAAGTATGATAAAGGCACATCCTATACTCCCAGCTGACACAGGACCTGGGAGTCAGAAGTATCAAACAGGTAAAAGCACAAATCCTCTGTCCAAGTGGTATAGATCTAGTCACTGTTTTTCCCATTTCACTTCAGTGGAAGACCCTAAGGTACCTCCTCAGTAGTCTAGGATTTGGGAATATAGATTCTAAAAATCATGGGATTACAGAATTTTTAAAGCTTATTCCATCTCTAACAAGTTTTTTAAAATTATTAAATATGCATAGTAATTAAGATGTTTGTGGACCATTTTTTAAGTCTTTATTGATTTTGTTCCAATTTGCTTCTGTTTTATGCATTGTTTTCTTTTTCCTTTTTGGCCACAATGCATGTGGGATCTTAGGTCTGACCTGGGATCGAACCCCCACACCTCTGCATTGCAAAGGGAAGTCTTAACCCCTGGACTGCCAGGGAAGTCCCCCAAGCATAGTAATCATTAAAACAGCTCTTATAGCTAGTGCTAAAGGCTGAGAATGAAAAGTAAAAACACTGTCCCTATTTTCATAGCACTTTCTAATGGAAAAAGACAGATAAAAATATTGTATAATCTCAGCTACAATGCATATTCTGAGCCTAATTAGGTCATTTTACAGATCTGTAAAAATTATAGTCTAGATATAAACATAGATATTTACCATTTGATTTTTTAAAAACATCATTTTATTTTAATGTTAGCAATGATGATTTAAACTTTGGGTCACAAAAAGGTTGAAAAAAATCTATGTCCATCAATGGGTGAATAGATAAAGAAGATGCAATATATATACATAGAGTGGAATATTTGTTAGCCATGAGAAAGACGGGCATCGTAGCCTAGAGGGACCTTGACAACAATATGCTAAGTGAGATAAGTTAGACAGAAAAAAACAAATGCTGATATCACTTATGTTTAATCTAAAACTGAACTCTATTTACAGTAGAACTAGGTGGTTACAAGAAGATGGGGAAATTGGGAGACAGTGGTCTAAGGGTACAAACATGCATTCAGAAGATGAATGGGACTTCCTTGACGGTCCAGTGGCTAAGACTACAGGCTTCCAATGCAGGGAGCACAGAATGAGATCCCCATGCCACAACTAAAGATCCTGTATGCTGCAATGAAGATCAAAGATCCTGTGTGCATTCACTGTACAGCACAGGGAACTACGGTCAAAATCTTGTAAGAACCCTATAATGGAAAACGATCTGAAAAATAAATTTGGTTCATGTATAACTGAATCACCTTGCTGAGCATCTGAAACACTGTAAGTCAACTATACTTCAATAAAATTTACGTATTATGGAATTAAAAAAAAATCCTGTGGGCAACAAATAAGAATTAGCACAGCAAAGTAAATAAATATATTTCAAAGTTGAATAAGTTCTGGAGATCTAATGTACAGCATTGTGATTATACAATCCTATATTATGTACTAAAAAGTTGCTAAAGACTAGATTTTAAATATTCTTACCACACACATGAAGAAGTTAATTATGTGATGTGATGGACGTGTTAGCTATTGCTGTGGTGGTAATCATATTACAATATATGTGTCAAATTAAAATAGTGAACATGTTAAATGTCAAAGACTTCCTAAGAAGTCAACTTACATATAAAAGTGATTTAACTAACTCATGTTTAAATCCAATAAAGACTGATAAATGATCAGAATAGCTTTGTTCATGAAGAAGTAATCAAACTCCCAGGTCAATAAACCACAGTGCATAATGAGTGTCCTCTAAAGCTACCAGACTTAAACTCTCAGGTAATGAGATCAGTTAAAAAAACAAGGAAACAAAAACCAGTAGTTCAGAATTCCTGCAGCATCCAAATTGCCCTTTGACATTACCAAAGAAATATAAAATGAGGATGAAAAGAAATCTGAATCAATATTAGAGTCTAGATATAATCGCAATACTAGAAGCTTTAAAGACATGGTAAATATGGGGAATGGATTGAGGAAAGGCCATCTGAGTCATCGCCTAAGAAGGAAAAACCCACCTGGAGAATAAGGGGAAGGAGGCCTCTCCTGGACCCCAGTAAACTGATTGACTACCTCATGGCTTAGTGGAGGCAAGAATCATGGAGCAGTAAGGAAGAGGCAAATTCTACTTTAGGAAGAACACTGGATGGTCACACATAGAGCAACAAGCCAGGCTTAACTTCAGGGAGGAAAGCATTCCAGGTAAAACAGATAATGAAGCCTCAGCTGGCTTTTACTGAGGACACCTTGACAACTAGAAAATGGAGACAGTTTCCCCCCTAATTCAGAGCTGCAGTAACTAACATTCTTTGAATTTTTGCTAAAACAACTTGCTACCTGCTTTCTCTAACTATGAATCTTCCTTATCTCCACATTTCTTCTCTAACATGGTAAAGCAAATTGCTGCTAAGTCACTTCAGTCGTGTCTGACTCTGTGTGACCCATACACGGCAGCCCACCAGGCTCCCCCATCCCTGGGATTCTCCAGGCAAGAACACTGGGTTGCCATTTCCTTCTCCAATGCATGAAAGTGAAAAGTGAAAGTGAAGTCACTCAGTCATGTCTGACTCCTAGCGACCCCAAGGACTGCAGCCTACCAGGCTCCTCTGTCCATGGGATTTTCCAGGCAAGAGTACTGGAGTGGGGTGCCATTGCCTTCTCCGAAAGCAAATTAGTTGGTCATAAAGTTTACCTTTACCCAGAGTCAAAAAGATTTGAAATGGAATGAGGTTTAATACAAAAGGATGGAATTAATCTTAACAAATAATAAATACTTTTCAATAAATGAGCAAAAAGAAAAACCCATCAGACATAAACACTTAGATCAAACAGGAAGACTATGACAAATCTGAACAAATGTCTCCTGTTGAACCACAAGAAAAAGGAGACGTTAAAGTAAATCTCTAGGTCACAGTCATAATGTATTTTAATCTTTCTGAAGTGAAAAATCTTGGATTAAGAAGGACAGTTGTCATTAAAAAACTAATATTCCTAACTGAAAAGAAAATCCAATAGAGGCAGTAAACAAATTAGGTGCAGCAGAAACAATGCAGCTACGTTTTGTTTTGTTTTGTTTTTTTAAGAAGTGCTTCTATTTAAAGAAATAGTTTTGATGAACAGCTTCCATCTAGGGATTCCTTTACTCTCAAGTTCTACATTCTAAAATTTCTGGTAATCCTGTATCTTCTAAGACCCTTTGTCATAGTTTATCACCCTTGTTTTACCTAAAACACATTTTTATGTAACTTTCTCAGATAGGATGGATGGAACATGATTTTTTTAAATCTTTGTATACCCAAGACTTTTTATTTTGCTCTTAACACTCAACTGTAGCTTAGCTGGACACAGAACTCTTAACTTGAAAATAATCCTTCTATGCCAGCACCATCTCCTCCCGTTTTACTTTTCTCCTAGCACTTATGTCATAATCATCTCTCTTTTACACACACACACACACACACACACACACACACGTTGGTTTCTTCTTACTTTACTAGAGTGTGAGTTCCATATGGGAAGAATGTATTTTCTGCCTGTTTTGTTCAACAGTATTGCCTAGAATAGTGCCTGTCCTTCAGTATGCATCTCATAGCCTTGTGTATGTTTTACTGCTGAGTCCCTTTAATTGGGAAGGATGAGTAGGAAGCCTGTTAATGTGGGTGGGGCTTGTTTACCTAGCAGGTTTTGCTTTGGAATTACCAGTGTAATTTCCAAAATGAGAAGGATTTACTCTGGAGTACTAAATCTCTTCTGGCCATTTCCTTCAGTATTTAAGAGATATGTTTTCTGCCTAGAAGTGAATAGATAAGTCACGGTAGCCTTGCTTTAAGGCGTATGGGAGAGGTGTGTGTGTGTGGGAGTGTGAGAGGTGTGTGTGTGTGAGAGAGAGGGGTGTGTGTGTGAGAGAGAGGGGTGTGTGTGTGTGTGTGTAGCAGACAAGGGCAGTGGCATCAGGAGTTGCCAGGGTTCCACTCAAGCTTTGGCTTCCTTTCCAGTGTATTTTAATCTCGTTATATTTGCCCACATGATTTTCATTTTCCAAAAACAGTATGAAATTCTTTAACTTACTGGTGATAATATCCTTCTGCCTACTCCTCTCTGTTGTAATGCATTTTATCTTTTATTATTATTTTGATCAGGAGGAAAGGGGGAAAAATGCACCTGTTTAGTTGCCATCTTGATCCATATTTGGGGGGACAAATGTTTATGACTGTCTCAGATCTATAGCTCTCAGTTTTGTTTCCTTTCACCCCAAATCAAAATGTTTTGGCCAACTGCACTGGCAAAAAAGTTCGCTCAGTTTTAAGTACAAATAAAAGACATATATTTCATTTTTACCAAGAACTTTGTTGAATGTGTTCACTAACTGAACAAACTTTTTGGCCAACCCAATTCAAACTCTAATATCTCAATCACTAATTAGCATCTTCCAGCCAACCATTCACTTGAATAGCTCAGAAATCTCTTAGAATTTTAATACTGATGTCCCTCCAGGATAAACTTGACTAAATCTTTTCCCTTCTTTTATGGCAAGGATTCAAAATAGTCTTCCTGAGTCTTACCACACACTTCCCTTACCATGAGAAAGGAGAATGCTTGATCCTATTGGTGGTATTATGCCCTATTGTCCCTTTCTATCATACACCAGAGCAATAGTATCTTTCACTAATTATGGCCTGATTAGACTTAACTGAGCTTCCTAAAATGAGAGAGACTGCTTTATTACCTAATAAATAGGTTAAGCCTCAAGTTTTCACAAGAGTCCTTATCATAGGCACTAGCTGAAGAAGGTCTGGTGAACCTCATTACTTTGGGAACAATGGAGTATATTTCAGACAAGCTTAGCAGCCTGGCAGAGCAAAGAAATTAGGCATCCTTCAACATTCAATATGTTTCCTGAATGCCTTTTGTGTGCTAGGCATCATTCTAGGTATTAGGGAATAAAAGAAAAATGTCTGCCCTCATAGAAACTTATATTCCACTCAAATATACACAACAAAATACATAGTTTGCTAAATGGTCGTTGCTGTGGAAAAAACAAATCAGAGGAGGAACATAATGAACATCATGGAGGAGCTTTTGAAATTTTAGGTGGAAGGAAGTCACAAAGTGATCTTTACAGATGTGTAGGGAAAGAGCACTCTGGGCGAGAGAACAGAAAGAGGCCAGGTTCTCAGAAAGGCAGTGTGCCTGGGACACAGGAGGAAATAGCAAGGAACCCAGTGAGGCTAGACCTGAGTGAGTTTAAAGAGGAGAATGAATGGGGGCTAAATCGTGTAGGACCTTCTGAGCTACTGTAATGATTGTCTTTTACTAGCAGTGAGGGTTCAGGGCAGAGCAGGGCCCCTCTGGCTGCTGTGTGTTGAACCCGGACTGAAGAGCATCAGGAAGTAAGCATGGAGACCAGGGAAAAGGCTATACTTTTTCACAGCTGAACTCTCTGATCAATTTCCTTTTCATTCTGGCCCTTCTCACTGCTTCATCTCTTGGCTGTCCTTAACAATGAGAGTTTAGAAATAACACATAGTTATTGACAGTGTCTAGACTTTATGTTTGTATTTTGTTCAGGACAACAGTTTTGAGTACATAACATATAAATTATTGAATACATTCATGTGTCATTGTTTTAAACTATCTGCAAGACAAATAACACTAGAATTCACTAACTTGTAATATCCCTGAAGAAGAGGTAATACACAAGTCTGACTCACCTATACTCAATGCTAATAAAGAGAATGAAAGTAGAGAGTGGAATAGAATAGTAAATGATTTCTGTCTACGTGATAATCTGATTCAGGAGAAAACCTCCCAAATGTTATCTCTTTGTACCCGTGGTCACATCAGGTACATATTTTGAGGTTCAGAAAGATAAGGGTTAATTGCCTAATGTCACACAGCTAATAGTGGGTAACCAGAAATCAAGCTCAGGTCTCTCCATCCCCAGATGCCAGTCTGTGACTTGCTATAGAACTAGGATTTTCAAAGATTATGAAGTGCTAGGCTAGAGAAAATGGGCATCTGATTCTTGTAGAGTGGGATTGCAAATGAGGAAATGTGCTTATAAGTGGGTAATATCTCCCAAAGTATTTCTTAGAAAGTGGAAAAACATCAGTATCTAGATTGAAATTCATCTAAAAGTTACCTGTGGAATCATGAGCTATGAATAAAGTCTAATTAGAGAAAATGAATTACCTAGCACTTTTAATTTTCTCTCTCTGCATCCTATTCTTGTTCTGGCTAGAGAAACTATCTCCTATATTTTAAGTTCTGGAAGTGTGTGAAAGAAAGAGTAATGAGAAGAGGAACAGGGAGAATGGCTATAAAAGATGAAAGAATCAGAACTGAGGTTTGAACATAAAGCAACAAAGTGAGGAAGTAAGACGAATTCAGTAAACAATATTGACAACTTGCTCTTTGTAAGCCAGGCAGGCAGGCAGAAATACAAAGCTGACATTTCAGGAATCATCTGCCTAAACAAAAACTCACAACCATACTTTGTTTTTGTCTTTTAGTTGCTAAGTCATCACACTAAATTCTGCTGAAAACCAAGCACAGCCATCCCTCAGTATCTTCAGGGAATTGGTTCTAGGACCCCTGCAGATGCTCATATAAAATATATATAAAGTAATGCAGTATTTTCATATATCCGATGCACATCTGCTGTATACTTTAAATCTTCTCTAGATTACTTATAATACCTAATACAATGTAAATAGTTACTAGTATGCAGTAAATTTAAGTTTTGCTTTCTGGAACTTTCTGTAATTTTTAAAATTTTCAAATATTTTTGATCTACAGTTGATTGAATCCAGGGAGGCAGAACCCCTGGATATGGAGGGCTGCCTGTATTTAGTTCCAAGTCCTAATATTTAAAGCTATGAAAATTACTGCATCCATTTGTTGGAAACTCCTACCTCTTATGCAAATTGTGACCCTAAAGAAACCTTGCACCTTATCAACTATACTGAATTCAAAATCAATGTACTAGAAGATTTTTTACATACATGAATATATGCTGAGTTAAGAGATTGCATATTATGGCATGTCTTAGAGGAAAAAAAGAGGACAGCAACAAAAATAATAACAATTCTCAGTTATTATAGTTTTTAGGCATATGAAGGATATGGCTAGAAGGAAGAGTAAGTCTTACCAGCTAGTCAAAATCTTACCAATTTGATCAAAGGCAAAGATACTGACAGCACAGGACTCCAGAATTTCATAAAAACAGTGAATTATTCTTTCAGGAATATTTTTATTTATCTTCCAGTTGACTATCTTTCCCTAACTCTTTAGCACATGTCATATCGATGTGTTTTATCCAACAGCAGAATGCTTCAACTGAAGAATGGTGTGCAAAAGGAAATGTAGCCTGGCTGTAAAATTTCAGAATCATTCCTTAGACTTTCTGAAAAAGTTCTTTCCTACCTGAGGGGCATTGGTAGCCACTAGGAACGCATTTGTCCGTCCCGGATGGTCATAGTCATGCATGGCAGCTGCCACATACAGAGCCATCAATTCTAGCGCAGGAATGTTCGAAGAAAGGCAGCCGTAGCTCTCATCTGGAATCGAGCAGCTCCTCGAAGAAACGTAAGCAATTCGCTCAGGGTTAATTGCTGAGGAACAAGCAAAATGAAAGAGCATTACATATAAAATCCTTACAGTGAGGCTAAGGAGCTTCCCAAAGGTAATATGATCATCTTATTGGTTGACTTACCTAAGAAATACTCTCTAAACATGGACATAAAATAGTGTGCTATTTCCAACATACATGCTAACAGAGAGGAGCAGTGTTAAACACGACATGACAGGATTCTCATGATGCTCTGTTAACTCAAGCTAGTGGGGATCTTTTAAAAACCTCTGATTTTCTAACTTTTGTTATTTAAAGGTTAAACATAATGGCCAGAGTAATAGGAAAAAACAATCTAGAGAATAAAATTACATGAAACACTATAGAGACTTAGGAATTTAATATATTAACAAAGCAAGCATTTCAACATACATGCCTTTCAAATCTTACCCAAATAGATTTCCTTTCATTTGTAACCCTGACTACACTACTTCCTCTTCTTTTTCCTTCCATGAAGCCCCTTATAAAATACTGTAAAGAAAAACTCTGAAAACTGAAAAGGTATGGAAAAGTGAGGAGTGACTCAGTCAGTATAATTCTTTGTATCTTCTAGTTAGAAACAATAATTTTACTCTCAGCACTGTGCTTTTAGTGTCCTTAACCACCTTACCATTAGTTTCTCCTTTTTTTGTAATTTGGTCGCTATACCTATTTAGATGGTCACTCAAATTGTTTTTGCTAAAGGTATCTTAAAGTATTAAGAAGGAAATAATAAAGTATATTGTGAGTAGACAGCAAAGAAAACCATGAAGATATCAGAGAGATACAAACTTTCATTGGTTGTGTTCAGCAAGGGAAACAGAATAATGTCCTGGCTTAACAGAGTCCAAAAGGACTTTATCATGATTTAGTTCATTTAATATTTTCAATCACAAGGGTTTTTTAACCCTTGTATATAATAACTTAAATACACAATGCTGATAATTATAAAGATACCTAATTATTTTTATGCTGTTTATATTTTGCACCTAAATTAAGTTTTAGAATTACCCACACTAGAGCTTCTTTTAAAAATAATTATAAAAAGTAAAAACAAGATACTTAAATTCATGGATAAAGATATATTTAAACATTCAAGTTTCTAATAAGGTTTAAATTACCAATATCAGAATGAAAACTTCAATTTTTTATGCATTATATGCATTCTGTAGCACCCCTAGAATTTAGAATATATATATAAAATATTAAAAAATGCAAAAAATCCTTTTAAACTCAGTATATACTTAGAATTGACATATTAGGATCTTAATACATTAGTCTGTGTATGTTTACAGTGAAATTACTAGTATTAAAAAAAAAATACATGGCAGGACAACTAAATGGCCAGACAACTAAACATAACTACTGAAGATTCCATTTAAAAGGAGGCCTCAGTAAAAGGCATTAGAGATTGAAAAGGAAGAGGCAGAATTATCGCTATTTGTAAATGACATGATTCTGTATACAGAAAGATCCTAAAAAACCCACTGGAAAAGTATTAAACTAAAAATGAGATCATAAAGGCTTCAGGGTACTAGATCAACATGCAAAAAATCCATTTTGTTTCTCCATACTAGGGATAAATAATCAAAAAATGAACCCAAGAAAGCAATTCCATTTATACTAGCTTCAAAGAGAATAAAATACTTAGGAATAAATTTAACAAAAGAAGTGAAAAAACAGTATCCTGAAAAGTAAAAAACTTTGTTGAAAGAAATTAAAGAAGACAAATAAGTAGAAAAATATCCATGCTCCTGGTTTGGGAGACTTAATATTGTTAAGATGGCAATACTCCCTCAAATGATCTATGGTTCAACATACTCCTGTCAACATCCCAGCTGGCTTTTTTGTTCAAGAGATATATAGCTGGCCCTAAAATTCATATGGAAATGAAAGAGATCGAGATTAGCCAAAACAGTCTTGAAAAAGAAGAATAATTTTGAAGTTTACTACAAAGCTTTGGTAACAAAAGATTGTGTGGTAATGACATAAGGATAGATACATAGATTAATGGAACAGAATTGCGAGTCCAGAAATAAATCCTTATACTTATGGTCAACTGATTTTTGGATAAGGGAGCCAAGACCTTGTTGAGAGCCAACTATGCCTTGCATGATACAAGGCACTTTCATACATGTTGTTTCATTTAATGTCACATCTTAAAAGGCAGAAATTATTTTATAACATTTAAGAACCAATCATGTAGAATCCATAAAGAAATTTTTTCAATAAATAGTGCCCAGACAACTAGATTTCCATATGCTAAAGAGTGAATGTTAGACCTCTTCCTTACTTCATCCCCTCAAATTAGTTTTAGTGGATCCTAGACCTAAACTTAAGAGCACTATGAAACTCTTAGAAGAAAACATAGTAAATCTTCATGACCTCAAGTTATACAAACCCTTTGTAGATATGATACCAAAAGCATGAGCAATGAAAGAAAAAAACAGATAAATTAAACTTCATCAAAACTGAAAACTTTATGCTTTGATTGTGGTTGTTCAGTCGCTCAGTCAAGTCTGACTCTGCAAACTCATGGACTGCAGCACACCAGGCTTCCCTGTCCTACACCATCTCCCAGAGCTTGCTTAAACTCATGTCCATGTAACTGGTGATGCCATCCAACCATCTCATCTTCTGTCATCCCCTTCTCCTCCTGTCTTCAATCTTTCCCAGCATCAGGGTCTTTTCTAATGAGTTGGCTCTTCACATCAGGTGGCAAAAATATTGCAGCTTCAGCATCAGTCCTTCCAATGATATTTAGGACTGATTTCCTTTTGGATTAACTGGTTTGATCTCCTTGCAGTGCAAGGGACTCTCAAGGGTCTTCTCCAACACCACAGTCCAAAAGCATCAATTCTTTGGCTCTCAGCTTTCTTTGATCCAACTGTCACATCCATACATGACTAATGGAAAAACCATAGCTTTGACTAGACAGACCTTTATCAGCAAAGTAATGTCTCTGCTTTTTAATATGCTGTCTAGGTTTGTCATAGCTTATCTTCCAAGGAGCGAGCTTCTTTTAATTTCATGTCTGCAGTCACTATCTGTAGTGATTTTTGAAGCCCAAGAAAATAAAGTCTGTCACTGTTTCCATTGCTTCCCCATCTATTTGCCATGAAGTGATGGGACCAGATGCCATGATTTTATGCTTTGATAGACATCATCAAAAAAGTGCAAAGATGACACAATGTGAGAAAATAGCAGCAAATCATAAATTTAATAACACACGTATCCAGAACATATAAAAAACTTCTACAACTCAATAATTAAAAGACAAATGACCACATTTTTAAATGGACAAAGGACAAATATACATATGACCTAAAAAACATGAAAAGATACTCAACATCATTAGCTAAAAAAAAATATGTGAATCAAAAAATCCACAGTGAGATACCACTTCACACTAACTATAGAATGGCTATCAAGAAGACAGATAATGATAAATGGCAGATAAATTAATATTAATTTATTAATTATAATTGGGATCTTCATACACCACATGTGGGAATGTAAAATAGTGCAACCATTTTGGAAAATAGTTTGGCAGTTCCTCCAAATGTTAATCACAGACCCAGCAATTCCATAAAACTAGGTAGATGGCCAAGAGAAATGAAAACATAAACCCACACAAAAGCTGGTAGATGAACATACACAGCAGCATTTATTCATAACTACCCCAAAGTGAAAAGAACCCACATTTCCAATAGGTATACCTACATCAGTAAATTCAGAATGATCAACTATTACCTTCCTTTGTCTTGCTGTAACACTTAAAATCCATTCCCATATATGTTCCTCAGGTTTCTGCCAATATAAATTTAGGAAATTATTTTGGTATTCAGACTTAAGATTGTGGCAGATCTGAGTTTAATTATGGATCACAAAGAAATGAGAGGTGGTGGGACTAGATTTAGAGGTGAACTAGCATAGACTTACAAATCAAGAATCTCCGGTGAGGTTGTTACAAGGTCTTCAGGCAACCAACACAAGCAGAAATGATTGTTTTTCAGCATGGAGGTACAGCAAGATATGAGGGGTTCAGGGTAATCAGATTTATTGAAATCGACTCAAATATTCTTCCAATTATAAGGGTCCGTTCTTTTCCAATCAATACTGCAGCTCTGACATAAGAGGCCTAGTTGAGGCCATGAACTCAACTTGCATTGAATTTTAGGTGACTTCAGGATCAAACTTTGGATTTTGTTTTTAGAAGTTACTATCCTACTACTATAATAATTAAGAAATTCTCTTTTTTTTTTAATTCAAAAATTTATTTAATTATTTTTGTCTGTGCCGGTTCTTCACTGCTACTCAGGGCTTTCTCTAGTTGTGGTGAGCAGGGCTACCCTCTAGTTGCAGTGCTCCAGCTTCTTGCAGTGGCTTCTCTTTGTGGAGCACAGGCGGCAGAGTGTGTGTGCTTCCACAGTTGCATCAGGTGGGCTCAGCTGTTGCAGCTCCTGGGCTCTAAAGCAGGCTGAATACTTGTGGCACACAGGCCCAAGTTGTTTGGTGGCGTGTGAGACCCTTTCTGGACCAGGGATCAAACTCAAGTCCCCTGCACTGGCAGATGGAGTCTTTACCACTTAGCCACCAGAGAAGTCAAGGAATTCTTTTAACTATCTGGTTCTCTAACCATTCATTAAAACTCTAAACTTGTTATTTCATTTCTTTTTTTATTGAAATATAATTAACACAAAACACTGTGTAAATTTAAGGTATACAATGTGTTCATTTGATATATTTGTATACTGCAATATGATTACCACCTATACCATCAGCTAACACCTCTATGACTGCACAGAATTATCATTTCTTTTCCTGGGGTGAGGTCAATTAAGATCTAGTCTCTCAGCAACTTTGAACTTTATAAGGTAGTATTTATGACTATAACCATTACGCTGTGCATTAGCTCTCCAGGACTTATTTATCTACTAGCTCCAAGTTTGTAACCTTAAACAACATATCCCCAATTCCCTCACTCTCAGCCCCTGGTAACCACCATTACATTCTCTATTTTTACAAGTTCAGCATTTTTATATTCCATATGTAACTGACATCATAAAGTATTTGTCTGTTATTTCATTTAGCGTAATGCCCTTAAGGCCCATCTGCTGCAAATGGCAGGATTTCCTTCTATCTCATGGCTGAATAATATTCCAGTGTGTGTACATGTACAGTAATAAATATGGAAGTACATATATCTCTTCAAACTTATATTTTCATTTCCTTTGGATATATACCCAGAAATTGCTCCTTCACATCATAGTTCTACTTTATTTTTTTAAGAAATAAAAATCTCCGTATTACTGTTCACAGTGGCTGAACCAACCTGTCTTCGCTTCAACAATGCACAAGTGTTCCCTGATATCCACATCTGACCTCTTGTCTTGATGACAGCCTTTCTAACAAGTGTGAGGTGATAGCCCACTGTAGTTTTGATTTGTGTTTCTCTGCCCATTTTTTAAAAATTGGATTGTTTTTTGGTATTAAGTTATATAAGTTCTTTAGGTATGTTTGATATTAACCCCTTACACTCAGTATATGAACTACAAATATTTACTCCCATTCTGCAGCTTGCCTTTTCGTTTTTAAAATTGTTTCCTTTGCTGTGTAGAAGCTTTTTAGCTTGATGCAGTCCCACTTGTTTATTTTTGCTTTTGTTGCTGTTACTTTTGGTGTCAGAGTCATTTTTCTATTCTCCACTGTAGTCAGAATAAAGCTGTGCATTTCACAGTCCTTACAGTCTTTGTTTCTACCACAGTTTTCCATTTCAGCAGCTACTTGGTTTTCCAAAGAAAACCGTCTTCTCCATATACTTTATTCCATAATATTGTAGGAGGACTTATAACATTGCTAGTAAGAGCTCAGAAGGAAGTGAGGAGCACAGAAAACAGACACTGCCTTAGGGAATACTCAGATCATCTTGAACAGGGTGATGGTAGAAAACTTCTGTTAAGGACACTGCCAAGAACCCATTATTGGAAACTAAAGGAAAGGGGCCATTGTGAGCGTAGCAGCAGAAAGCTTGGTTGCACTGTATTCATGCAATACAAAACATGTAAACAGTGAACTTAGATATTTAGCTGAGGAGATTTCCAAGGAAAGTATTAAAGACAAGCCTGCTTTCTTACTGTTTGAAATAAAATGTAAGAGGAGAGTGTGGAAGAATTGCTAAGCAAGAAGGACCCAGGATTTGGTAATCTGGGAAATCCTCAACCAGTCCAGACTGCAAAAAATGCTAGAAGTGAGAGATTCACTGTCAGGAATGTGTATTCTGGACAGAAAACCAAGGTTGTAGTTCTACTGCTTTTTGCTAATTCCTCTGAAGGATGAAAAAGTCAGGGTCAGAGACATACCTGACGATGCTATGCTGCTGTCTTTGAAGAAGGGGCCATTAGCCATGGAATGCAGGTGGCTTATGAAAGTTGAGGGGGCTAGGAAACATTCTTCACAGGGGACTCCAGGAAGAAAAGAGTCCTGCTGACAGCTGGATTTTAGCCCAGTTGAATGATTTTCAGACTTCTGGATCCAGAATAATACGTTAATAAATTTGTATTTTGTTTTTGACCACACCGCATGGTAGGTGGGATCTTAATTCCCTGACTAGGGATCACAGAGTCCTAACCGCTTTGGCAGGGAATCCCCCAAATTTGTATAATTTTAAGCCACTAAGTCTGTAGTAATTTGTGACAGAAGCCATAGGAAAATAATACAGATTTTGGCACTTGGAAGTAGAGTGTTGCTGTAACAAATATCTAAAAATGTGGAGGGAGCTTTGGAATTGGGCAGTGAGTGACAGCTGGAAAAATTCTGAAGAGTATGATAGAAAACAATAAAAGACATTAATTAATATATTCAAGAAGTTCACTGAACCCCCAAATAAGATGAATACAAAGAATATAACCTGAGTGTACCATGCACAAAATGCTAAAAGCCAATAGCAAAGAGAAAAGGGACATGGTACCATTAAGGAAAAATAAGACTTAAGGCTGATTTATAAACAGATATGATATATGTCAGAAGATATAATGATGTCTACAAATGTGCTGGAATAAGGATGCATTCTTCTAGGATAAAATAAATACATCTACAAACAAAAAGGATGAAGAAAACAATCTCTGATGGAAGCACAGAACTACTGGAAAGGAGGATCACTATGAAAGTAAACATGGCTGGCAGACAAAAATGAATCAGTGACATACGGCAAATCCATCAAACAATGATGCAGTACTTTAGACTAAACCTCCAAAGAATGTGAAGAAGTGGCTAAGACAGACCTTTACACTGATTAGTATGATAACAATTCTCAGGCATTTGTAACTGAGCAAATTCTGTCCTGATTTGTGTGTATTTCTTACTGGAGTATTTCTCCTCTCTTTTTTACAATGTTTTAAAATTTTGGCTGCACAGCTTTCAGGATCTCAGTTCCCTGATCAGGGATTGAACCCAGGCCATGGCAGTAAAAACACTAGATAGAAGTTTTCTCCCCTCTTTTATAAATTAGAATAAGAGAGCTGTGAATGTTACAATTCACCACATTTGCATAAACAGTTATATTTATGATAAGGAAATAAAATTTTAATGTTAACAATTTTTTTTAACATCACTGTTTAACTACTTATGTGAAGCTTTTAAACATGTCCCCATCTGTTGGGAATGTTACATATTTTAAATTTACATGATATACCTAAAACAGGAAAAATAAGAACTGAAAGAAAAGCAAAACAGATTATCATAATATTCAGGATATTGGCTATCTCAGTGAAGAAGCAGCAGCGTGGGACACAGAAAAGAAACATGGTAAATTGAGTAATACAGATGGGTAGTAAGTTTCCCAATTTGCATTCATCAAAATTTACATAATACTTTATATATACCCCTGGTGGCTCAGATGATAAAGCCTCTGCCTACAATGCGGGAGACCTGGGTTCAATCCCTGGGTTGGGAAGATCTCCTGGAGAAGGAGATGGCAACCCACTCCAGTATTCTTGCCTGGAAAATCCCATGGACAGAGGAACCTGGTAGGCTACAGTCCATGGGGTCGCAGAGTCAGACACGACTGAGCGATTTCCCATTCACTTTATATATACCAAGGGTGACTTAATAAAAATGCTAAGAGGACAGAGATAATGAAACGAGATAGTTTGATTTACAATGCCTAATGAAATACTTCAAGGAGAGATTAGTGGAAGGGAGTACCTGTTTCATTTCCTGCTCCATGATCACTGTGGACCTGCTGCAGGCCAGGAATAGGCCGTGTTGTCAGATACCAAACAGCATGTAGGACGTCTGTGGCATGTATACGATTGTGATCTAAAGTCACCAAAATGTGTTATAAAAATGGTCATTTTGTATTTTAAACATAGGACATTTTAAAAAGTACTTTCTAGTCTCACTGTATCTTCCTAAATAAAACATATGGCTTAGAATAATTTCCAACAATTAGGTTTTTGTTTCATCTTATTTTGTCAAGTTTCTTCATGTCTCTTTTAAAAACTTTTGCGTATACTATGAAAACATAGTACAGGGATCAAAGAAAAGGCATCACAACCGGGTTCTTACTTAAGGTTACTTTTGCTTGTTTTTGGACCATGCCATTTGGCTTGCAGGATCTAGTTCCTGGAGCAGGGGTGGAACCCATGACCCCTGCAGAGGAAGCATGGAGTCCTAACCACTAGACTGCCGGGGAAGTTCCCAGAGACTCTTATCTTAACCAGTATATCCTAACTGGACATGACAGTGAAGATTCCTCACCGTGGCTTTCTTTTTCCCATTCCTCTGATCTTGAAGAACACTTTAAATATCATCTTATTCCATTTGTAAAATTCAGCCCCTTTTCAAAATACATACTTTGTGATAATTAGAGTACATATAATGTACACTAAATTATTAAGCATCACTATTATAAATGAATCATGCCAATTTAAGAATAATTGGCTATTTCTCCAAAGAATATTCCCCTGGAGGTTAAGTGTAGAATGAATCAACACTTAAAGAAAATTGTATCTTTTCCTACTATAAAATTAAAATTCTATTTTATCATAAAATCAAATTGCCATTAAAAATTATCCCACAAGTCAGGACACAGTTATAAAAACAAATTCTGTGGGTAAATTTTAAACATTTCAAAATAAGAAATTTAGGAAACTCATGACAATATTACCAAACATCTGAAATGATAAAGTATTCATATAGATAATTATTAACACAGAAAGCTTATACTGTATGTGAAAAAGCAGACTATAAATAAGGTATTAATAGTATACTTATTTTTTATGAAGTGAATCATAAGAAAAAGTCTTGAAGGATATATACCAAAATGTTAACAGCAAGTCAGTTAACTCTGGGTAGGAGGATGTAGATTTTCTTTTTAAATTACTATTTTTCAATTCTTCCAAACATGCAATTTAAAAAGTGTTTTAAGGGACCATCTAAAGGGAGTTTACAAGGAATTTCAAAACCAGTATTATTTCAAGTTAAATAATATATAATACTTACAAGGAATGTCTCGATAACCATTTTCTAAAGCATGAAAGTAGTTCATAAATTGTAGAGAGGGAATTTTAAATATCTCCAATAAGCCAGTGTCTTGAAATAAGGTATACACAACCTAAAGGTCAATTAAAAGAAAGTACACTTTAAAAACCAGAATTTCTATTTCTAGTTGAGTATGTTTTTTGATTTGCATTGGCAAAGCTAACCATGTACATGTCTCTAACTTAATAATATATTAAAAATTTCCATACAATGATTTCTTTCCAAAACATGAAGGAAGATACTACCCCAAAGCCCTTGAAAACCAGAGAATGACTACCATATCATGTCCCAGTTTTAAAAATTTTCCACTCTTCCCTTCAGCTTTTCCGTCATAATTTATTGAAGGAATTGTATTCTAGTATAGCCCTAGGCATTAAAGAGATGTCAGAACAATATATTTATCACATTTCTGACCCTAAATTACTCAACGTGCTGCTGCTGCTGCTGCTTCAGTCGTATCCAACTCTGTGCGACCCCATAGATGGCAGCCCACCAAGCTCCCCTGTCCCTGGGATTCTCCAGGCAAGAACACTGGAGTGGGTTGCCATTTCCTTCTCCAACGCATGAAAGTGAAAAGTGAAAGTGAAGTTGCTCAGTCGTGTCCGACTCTTAGCAACCCCATGGACTGCAGCCTACCAGGCTCATCTGTCCGCGAGATTTTCTAGGCAAGAGTACTGGAGTGGCTTGCCATTGCCTTCTCCAACTCAATGTGATAAATTATGTTTTTTTCACATATTTTATCCTTGTGTTTTCTCATTTCATGAATAAGATACTTTGGAGTTAATGACAGTGATATTTCAGGAAGATTAATCTGACCCTGTTGTGTGGACCCATAAGGAAGAACCTTGAGTCTGGGTGGTAAAATGGAAGTATTTTTCCATGGTTCTAGCATGAAGTGGACCACCTGGCCTTGGGTAAAGCACAGGGAAAGTGAAACTGAAGTCACTCAGTCGTGTCTGACTCTTTGCGACCCCATGGACTGTAACCTACCAGGCTCCTCTGTCCGTGGGATTTTCCAGGCAAGAGTACTGGAGTGGGTTGCCATTTCCTTCTCCAGGGGATCTTCCCAACCCAGGGATCGAACCTGAGTCTCCCACACTACAGGCAGATGCTTTTACCATCTGAACCACCAGGACAGGGAGGACAGGTGAAAAAGATGAAGCCTAAGAAACACTGGACTGGATGAAACACAAGCTGGAATCAAGAATGCCGGGAAAAATAACAATAACCTCAGATACGCAGATGACACTACCCTTATGGCAGAAAGTAAAGAAGAACTAAAGAGCCTCTTGATGAAGGTGAAAGAGGAGAGTGAAAACGTTGGCTTAAAGCTCAACATTCAGAAAACGAAGATGATGGCATCTGGTCCCATCACTTCAACTGGCAAATAGATGGGGAAACAGTGGAAACAGTGGCTGACTTTATTTTGGGGGCTCCAAAATCACTGCAGATGGTGATTGCAGCCATGAAATTAAAAGACGCTTACTCCTTGGAAGGAAAGTTATGACCAACCTAGACAGCATATTAAAAAGCAGAGACATTACTTTGTCAACAAAGCTCTGTCTCATCAAGGCTATGGTTTTTCCAGTGGTCATGTATGGATGTGAGAGTTGGACTGTAAAGAAAGCTGAGCACCAAAGATTTGATGCTTTTGAACTGTGGTGTTGGAGAAGACTCTTGAGAGTCCCTTGGACTGCAAGGAGATCCAACCAGTCTATCCTAAAGGAGATCAGTCCTGGGTGTTCATTGGAAGGACTGATGTTGAAGCTGAAACTCCAATATTTTGGCCACCTGATCCGAAGAGCTGACTCATTTGAAAAGACCCTGATGTTAGGAAAGATTGAAGGCAGGAGGAGAAGGGGACAACAGGATGAGATGGTTGGATGGCATCACTGACTCAATGGACATGAGTTTGGGTGGACTCCAGGAGTTGGTGACGGACAGGGAGGCCTGGCGTGCTGTGGTTCATGGGGTCACAAAGAGTTGGACACGACTGAGTGAGTGAACTGAACTGAACTGAAGTTTCAGTCCAAAGTACTAGATCACCTTTCATGTCCTTTAAGATTCAATAAAAAGTGAACCTTTATTACTTCTTTAGTATAAATGAAACCCCATTATTATGGGCAAATAAACTACTTTTCATATATACATAAACTATAAGTACCTTATAATAATAGATTGCGCTTATATATATATGTATGGCTTTATATATATAGGTTTCCCTTTTCAAATTTTCTGCTGAAAACTTTATTTTTGAAAAAAAATAATTCAATGAACAATGTTGAACTTATATATAAACCAATATTATAATCTTTAAAGTTTGCTTTTTATAAAGATTCAAGGACAAATTAAAGCAGTAGAGATATGAAACAAACCTGACTGAGGATCCTTCCTGATTTCTCTCCCATCTTTTCTACAAGTTCAAAAATCTGAAAATTCCAGTTACTCATATTTTCTATTAATGAATCATAATCTTCTATTAAAATCAGATCCTGTGATGCTTCTTGTTCAATCTGTATATGTAGGGGGAAAAAAACAAACCAATTTAACCTTACCTTTTATAAATATTATTATATCCACAGCTAAATGAGAACACTTAAAAATGAATAAAAAATGGTCAAAATTATTTTCTATAATGGTTATTCTCAAATATAAACATGTCTTCTAGGCATCAAAAGACTTACTGGTCATTATCCTACTTTTATAAATAAAAATATTTTATTTTGAAAAGACTACACAAATCTAAAATTTATCATTTTCATTTTGGAAGTTAAAGAGATCACAGGATAACGGAAACTTAGATCCTTATACTGACATTTGTTACTAGGATAACGTCTCAAAAGA
Source organism: Capra hircus (assembly GCF_001704415.2). Lineage (NCBI taxonomy): Eukaryota > Metazoa > Chordata > Mammalia > Artiodactyla > Bovidae > Capra > Capra hircus. The sequence continues at coordinate 44,399,226 of NC_030822.1, read as the reverse complement.
AATGGATGGATTTTTTTCCCCTAAAAAGCTTGAATTTTGGAAAAAAAATTAAGAAAAAAAATCCTATGATTTAGTATTTTCATTGTTTTTAATGACTGCACATACTTTATTGTCTCAGTTTAACATATATAATAAAAACATCAGCATAGAAAATAATATATTGACTATAAAACTAAAGAAATGTGTTCATTTAAAAGTGAATGCACTCAGTTCTAGGATGATGAATTTTAAAGTAATTTTTTTTAATTCAAGGTTTTCCTTTTTTTATATTTTTATTTTATATTGGAATATAGTTAATTTTCACTGTTGTGTTTCAGATGTATGGCAAAGTGATTCAGTTATACATACACATATATCTATTCTTTTTCAGGTTCTTTCCTCATATAGGTTATTATAGAATTTTGAGTCGAGTTCCCTGTGCTATACTTTAGGTCTTTGTTGTTTGTTTTATATATAGTAGTCTGTATATGTTAATCCCAAACCCCTCATTTATTTAAAGAAATTTTTCTTTCAGGTGTCACAGCGACTTTTCAGTAAAAACTTTAAGAAAATTATTGTATTAAAAACCTTGTTCTGGGCAAAAAATAATAAACTTAGTACTAACTAATAATATGTTTCACCTTAACATAATCATATTGAAAGTTTGTCTTTTACATTTGGTTGCTCTTCATTCCGTGCGGCTGCTTTTAGGTGATCATCACCTTCGCAAAGTAATTTTCGGCAGTCTCTGCTCTCTGTTTCCACTTCTTGTTGAGCTTCGGTAAGGTTGAATGATGCTTTTGAGAAAATGGTATTGTCTTCGTCACCTTTCAAAACATATATCAAGTAATAAACAAGAATAAAACGTGTCCATACTATATGAACAACTTTATAAGAAAAGTTTGTAAAAAAATATTCAGATAAATTGAACCATACTGGCATTCAATCTAAACTGACACAGTTAAGTTGTATCTTGCGGGACCATTTGGCATAGGTACCTTGTGCTCAGGCAATGTTTAACCTGATATAGCTACTCATGGATGAAAGAGATGTGTGAATATTCACTGTAAAAATGAGAAACTGAAAATGTCAGTCCCTCTCAATAGGAATTTTTTAAAAACCAATTTCATGTAAACAATTTCTAATACTTGAAATTATTTGAGTTTTGGATATGAAAATTCTAAAGTCATAACTATGGGTGAGATTAAGGCACATCTAAAAATTAAAACAATGTCATGAATTATTTCTCTACTAATGTCGTTAATAATGTTCTTTTCCCCAAATTGCATGGAAATGGGATGCAGCATAGGTGGCTAATAGCATTCATTCATATAAAAAAATATTCATACTCATTTTATTTGTAATAAACAGGAAACTTTCCCCAAACCCATCAACAGTGAAATAAATAAACTGTAGTGTATTCACACAGTTGAACACTGCAGAGCAAAAAGAATAAACTATAATCATAAGCATCAATATAGTTTTTAAAAATACAATGTCAAATGAAGAAAGACAGATACACAGGTATACTCTGTGATTCTCTTTATGAAAAGTTAAAAAACATATCAAAATTGATACATAGGAATACTGAGACAGGATAAACATCTTTGGGGGAGCAATTTCTGGAAACAGGCATGGGAAGAATTTCTGAGGTGCTGGTAATATTTTATTGATCTGGGTGCTGCTTATAAATGTATATTAGATGTATGAAAATTTATCAAGCCACAAACTTCAGATTTATATATTTTTCAATATGTAGGGATTTTTTTAAAATAAAAGGTTTTTTTCAGTGTTTTTCAGAGCACTCATTTGAGTTGACTTTCAGAAAAACTAGGCTTATTTATTCATTCATATTTATTGACGTACAGTTGATTTCCAAGGTTTGTTAATTTCTGCTGTAAAGCACAGTGATTGATATTCATATATATATATATTCTTTCTTAATTTTTTATATTAAAAAAATTTTTTGGCCCAGCAGCACTCAGGATTTTAGTTCCTCCCAAAGGGATGGAATCTGCAGCCCCTGCTGTGGAAGTGCAGCGTCCTGAACCCCTGGCCTGCCAGGGAAGCCCTGCACTCTTTCATGGTCCGCTTTTCCATTATGGTTTACCAGAAGACACTGAATACCATTCTCTGCGCTGTACAGCAGGACCTTGTTCACCCATTCTATAGAGAATCCTTTGCACATCTGCTAATCCCTGCCTCCCACTTCATCTCTATCCCAAACCCCTCCCTCTTGGCAACCAAAAGTGTGTTCTCTATACATGACAATCTAGTTTTAGAACATTCCTATCACCTCAAAAGGGGTTTCCCAGGTGGGGGTAGGTGGTTAAAGAACCCGCATGCCAATGCAGGAGACAGACGTGGGTTCGGGAAGATCCCTTGGAGGAGGGCATGGCAACCCACTCTAGTATTCTTGCCTGGAGAATCCCAAGGACAGAGAAGCCTGGTGGGCTACAGTCAGTCCATGGGGTCACAAAGAGTTGACACGACTAAAGTGACTTCAAAAAATATCCTCATGCCTATTTACAGTTAACCCTTATTCTTAGGCAACTGCTATTCCAATTATTGTCACTATAAATTTGCACTTTCTAGAATTTCATATAAATAGAATCAAACAGTGTATTATCTTTTTAGTTTGGTTTTCTTCACTTAAAATAATGTTTTAAAATTTATCCACATAGCAGCATATATCAGAAGTTTGTTCTTTTTTTCGTTAATTAGAATCCTACACCATTTATTCAGTTACAAGTTGATGAACATTTGGATCATTTCCAGTTAAGCACTATCATGAATAAAGATGTCATAAGCAGACACAATCCTGTCTTTGAGTGCTCTTATTTTTTCTCTTGAGTAAATTCTTATCCTTGTTAGTGCTGGGTAATATGGTAAATTTATGTCTTATTTTTCTGTTTGTGTTTTGGTTTCTTTATGGCTGTGCCACACAGCATGCAGTATCTTAGTTTCCCAATCAGGGAGCAAACCTGTGAACCACTGGACCACCAGGGAAGTCTCGATGTCTAACTTTTAAAGAAACTGTCAAAATGTTTTCTGAAGAGGGTTTAACATTTTATATTTCCATCAGCAATGCACAAGGTTCCAATTTCTCTGCATTTTTGCCAACACTTGGTATTGTCTATCTTTTTGATTATGCCTATTCTAGTTTACTGGTATCTCAGTATAATATTAATTTGCATTTCCCTAATGACATTAATCATTTTTTCATGTATTTACTACCCATTCTCTATATCCTTCATATCCTTCACCGAAAGTCTTTCAACAGATAATAAAAAATCTTTCGCTTGTGTTTTAATTGAATTAGTTGATTCTTACTATTGAGCTATAAAAGTTATATATCACAGATATAAGACCTTTATCAGATGTATAACTGCAAATTTTTCTCCCAATCTGTGGTTTGTCTTTCATTTTGTTATTGGTATCTTTTGAAGTGGAAATAAGTTTTAAAATCAGGTAGTATCAGTCCTCCAAATTTGTTGTTTTTCCAAATTGTTTTGACTTTTAGGTCATTTGTATTTCCATGTAAATTTTAACACCAACTTGTCAACTTCTACTTAAAAAAAAAAAAAAAAGCCTTGTGGAATTTAATCAGAATTCGGATGAATTTATAGATCAATTTGGAAGAACAGCCCTGTTGAAAGTACTGTTTTTTCCAATCTGTTTGCTATTGCAACATCTCTCAATTTATTTAGACTTTAATTTTTCTCAACAATCTTTTATAGTTTTCAGTTTATAAATCTATTTTTGTATTAAATTTATTCTAACTTTATTCTTTTTGATACTATTGTAAGTGGAATTGTTTTTTGTAATTTTATTTATTTTTGGCTGCGTTGGTTCTTCGTTGCTAAGTGCCTCTGGTTTTGGAGTGTGGGGGCTACTCTCTCTAGCTGCAGCACATGAGCTTTTCATTGAAGTGGCTTCTCTTGCTTCAGTAGCTGTGGTGCATGGGCTTAGCTTCCCTGTGGCATGTGGAATCCTCCTGGACTGGACCAAGCATTGAACCTGTGTACCCCTCAATGGCCAGGGAATTCCTGTGGTGTAGTTGCAAAGGAATCTGCCTGGAATGCAGGAGACCCAGGTTTGATCTCTGGGTTGGGAGGATCCCCTGGAGGAGAAAATGGCAACCCACTCCAGTATTCTTGCCTGGAAAATTCCATGGATAGAGGAGCCTGTAGGGCTACAGTCCATGGGGTTGCAAAGAGTTGGACACAACTGAGCACACACACACACACACACCCACCCTCACTGGCAGGTGGAGACACACACCCCCCCCACACACACACCCCCTCACTCGCAGGTGGATTCTTGACCACTGGACCAATAGGGAAGTCCTAGAAAGGTTTTCTTAATTTCAGTTTATGAGGATTCATTTCTGGTATATAGAAATAGAGTTGATTTTGTACACTGATTTCGTCTCTTGTGACTCTGTGTGTGTGTGTGTGTGTGTGTGTATTCTTTGGAATTTTTTAACAAATGATCTGTGAATAAGAAGAGTTTTATTTATTTCCCTTCAGGATTTCCTAATCTTTTTATCTTTCTAGAAATTTTCCTGGCTAGAACCTCCAGTACTATGTTGAATAGAAGTGTTTAAAGCAAAAATCTTTCATTTATTCTTGATCCTAGTGGGAAAGCAACAATCTGTTTTCAGGAAGGATGATGTTAAATTTGTGTTTCTTTCAAAGATGCCCTTAATCAGATTGACGAACTTTCCTAATACTATGTGTTTTCATCATGAAAGAGTGTTGGATTTTGTCAAATGTTTTTTGTGCATCTATTTAATTATCATGTGATTTCCTCCCCCCTCTTTATGGGGCATATTACATTAATTAATTTTCAAATGCTATACCACCCCTGCATTCCTGGTATAAATACCAATGTCATGAATATGACATTTTATATGTTGCAAGATTCAGTGTGCTAGTATTCTGTTAAGGATATTGGCAGTGGTGGTCTCTAGTTGTCTTTTCTTGTGATGCTTTTGTCTGCTTATGGTGTCAGAATAATTCTGGTTTTATTTATAGAATGAGTTGAGAAGTTTGCCCTCCTATTTTCAGAAGTATGTGAAGGATTGGTCTTCCTTGTTGTTGTTTTTTAACCTTTTAAAATGTAAACCCCCAAAACTATTATATTGTACACTACAGAAGGGTGAATTTTAAAGTATGTGAAGAGACTGATATTCACCTGTAACCCCTGAAAAGGCCTGTCTATTTCTGGCTTACCTTTACTCTTAAGATGCAGTACTGCAGAGTTTACCAGGTTAATCCTATCATGGCAGACTTTCAGCTCTAATCTTTATCTCCGTAGTCCCAAGAAGCTGTCCCATGAAGCTACCAAAAGGGACTGTTTGTTCTATCAGTAGTGGCCCCTCTGGAAGAAGCAAACACCTTTTGGTAGCCCCAAACTCGAGACTCATTTCCTAAGTCTCTCTTCTCCTCCAGGTCTTACACTGGATATTCTGAGGAGCCCATTAGTTCTTCAGTGGCTTCAAGCAGATTGTTGATGCTAATATTAATAGTTTGTAACTTTTCTAGCTACCTTCAGGAGGTATGTTGCTCTGAGTTACCTAGTTAACTATTACTAGATGCTTGAGTCATCAGTGTTTTAAAATTATAAAACAACTATGATTTTATCACCAACAATATTCCTTTTTTGAGGGTACGTTTCAGAATGATATAACTAAGTTTTAAAACAACTTGTTTGTGTAATTATTAAAATGTATGCAAACCCTTCTGAGCTTACATAATGCAATTTAAATTTCAATGTTAATATAATTTCACTGTTTATGAAGCCTAACCGTAACATAAGACTATGTTAATTTATACAGCACATTTTTACCCTTCAAAATACTTTCACCATCTATTATTTATAATTTGCTAATAACTCCTCTATAAAGTAGATGAAACATTGTAATCTTTGTTTTAAAGATGGATATCTTAACTCATTTATTCATTTTAAAAAGCAATGTTAAGATTGTTCTTAAAGTTAAAGACATATGACTTTTGCAGTCTCACCTGACTTTTCCCTGTGGCAGTCTGTACCAGACTCTGGTTCAGATGCTGAATCATATTTCAGTATTTGATGTCCACAGCTTGTAAAATAAAACAGGTAAATATGTATATATGACAAATGAGACAATTTTTGTTTTTATCTAAATACAGTCAGAAAATGTTTTTTTTTTTTTTAACTGTAAGATCCCAACTGGAAAATACCCTAATATTCCAATCTCTCTATAAACTTAATAGGCTTTATCCTAGAAAACATCTTTGTCCCTGTGAAGGAAATAGCATATTTTGAAAGTAACCCTGGGATTGGAGGTAAACACCATCGTAAAAGCAGAAATGAAAATGAACATCAAATGAACTGGTTACTATAAGTAAGTACTAAATTAGTGCATAAAATTACTAGTACTAAAATAATTTTCATACATTTACTGATATCTTATGATGGATAAAATACCATTATATTTCCCTTTAGATGTAGATCATTTAGCTGAGAAATGAATAACAGCACTGAAATGAAAAAAAAATTGTTTAGAATAAAAACTACTAGATGAAGAAAAGGATATAGTATTAATCATCTAGTTATAATACAGAACTAGAAAACTAGGAGTACTTTATTAAAATAACCTATATTTTGAAACCATAAACATCTGGGAAACTTACCTGTTACATAAATTGCTATCAGAATTTCTAAACTGCTGATAAAAATCTGGTGAATTGGGTGTACTGCTCAAAGATTTGTGTAAAATGACAGGTGGTTTAGTAAGAAATTCAGCAGTATCAGGAAATTCTATAGGTGATCGGTTAGTTGGAGAGCCAGCAGACACTGGTCCATGACTGGTTGAATTCAGGCTTGGTAAACCACCTTAAAAATTGAAAGAGAAGAAAGAGATATTATGTATGCATGTATCTGTTTATTGTCTATGTTTGGGTACTTATAAAGTTCTTCTTTAAAGAAAGCAAAAGTGAAGTCGCTCAGTCATGTCCGACTCTTTGCGACCCCGTGGACTGTAGCCCAGCAGGCTACTCCATCCATGGGATTTTCCAGGCAAGAATACTGGAGTGGGTTGCCATTTCCTTCTCCAGGGTATCTTCCCCACCCAGGGATCAAACTCAGATCTCCCACATTGCAGGCAGATGGTTTCTTTTTTAAAGAATGCAAAGCATTTACAATTAAATGACAAAACTACATTTCTACATGGAGCTATCATCAAGACATTCTACGAATTCAGGCAGAATATAGACTATATTATCATCAATGACCGTGGAATAAACACCCTGTGGCAGGATGACACATAATAGTAAATACCAAGAGTACGAGGAAAATGTACATAATAATGATAATAACGTGTGTACACGATAATGTGTGGCACAGATTTTCCTAATCCATATTAATCTTCATCTTTCACACTTTGTGTCCCTACCAGCCTGATTATCCGTTTTACTATCTTTACTGTATTTTTTCAATACAATAAAATTCATTTTTATTTTGGAAACAGAGTTCTTAATAGCACTGAGCAAGCTGAGCATGATAAAATTATATGAGCATATGATAAAATTATATGAACAAAACAGCAGATCCCTTAAATAAAATCTACATCTTTCCAGCTCATTCATTCATTTAACAAGTATTTGAGAGCCTATTATATGCTGGAAAATGTGCTGGGTTTCACAACGGAGAAAAACATGCCATCCCTACAGTGTTCAACAAACCTAAAAAAGGCTAGTGGAAAATACAAACAAGTGCTAAGTGAGTGCTAAAATAAGAGGGAAAAAGTGCTTCAGAAATACATCCCTAATCCTGTTAATTTATTCAAGAGCCTTTGCTAGGTACCTTGAACTAAGGGTGCATCTAGAGAGGTATAGGTAGATTTAAAACTTTATTTCAAAAAAAAGATTCAAGTAAAGTGAGAATCAGAGAGGAAAGCAAATAACAGTTATTAAGGTACCATGGTATTTTCAGACATAGTTACAGATGTATGTGATGGTTAATTTTGTGTGTCAACTTGGCTGGGCTATCATGCCCAGTTGTTTGGTTAAAATCTAGTCTAGATGTTAATGTGAAGGTATTTTTCAGATGCGATTAACATCTAAATCACTAGACTGAATAAAGCAGATTACCCATTGCTATGTGGGTTGGCCTCATTCAATTTGTTGAAGGCCTTAAGAGAAAAAACTGAGGCCCTCCAGAGAGGAAGGAATTTTTCTTCCAGATTGCCTTCAGAGTCAAGAGTGCAATACTGACTCCTGCTACGATTTCCAGGTTGGCAGCCTGCCCTAATCATTTCGGACCTGGCAATCTGGCAAGCCAATCCCCATCGATCAGTCAATCACTGTCCCCCTCTCCAGTATATATGTATGGGTATATACACGTACACAAACATCCTGTTAGTTCTGTTTTTCTGGAAAACCCTGACAAATACAATGTGTGTTCTTTTATTTAATCTTCATAATAATCCTGTGAATTAAACAGCATTTTCATTTCACATATGCAGGGCTGCCACTGCTGTTCTATCAAATTGACCTGTTTAGAGGCTCCTATAATTTCATATCATGTTAGGGCTGAAAAAAAGATTTTCATAAATCATCTGGCCAAACACTTAAATGTTTCAGAAGAAGAAACTGAGGACTAGAGAGGGGAACTATCTTGCCTGTCAAAATAATGTTAGTTATTAACTGGAGACTAAAGTTCCAATTTTCAGCATTCTTTTCTTTAATTATACTGCTGCTGCTGCTGCTAAGTCGCTTCAGTCGTGTCCAACTCTGTGCGACCCCATAGACAGCAGTCCACGAGGCTCCGCCGTCCCTGGGATTCTCTTAGTGAGTGTCCAAAACTCTGACAAACAGGCTGAGAAGAATAAAGGATAAACTAATTTTAGGGTAGAAATTTGATATAATGTAGAAAAGCTTTTGAGGAGAGGACAAAATGGTACCGAAACACCTTAGCAACCTCTAAGAAATACTTTCTACAATACAGATTTACCATTGTTATTCTAAACCTTTTGAACTGTGAAATATAACATACAGAAAAGTTATAACAGGAATGCGCACCACTCAGGCTAAAATATAAAACATGGCCAGAGATCAGAAATCCATGTCCAGTATCTAATTCTCAGTCCTTTCATTAAAAGAAAGCATTACTTTGATGATAGGGTACTGTTTTTCTTGTCTGTCTTTATATTTGTACCACATATATATCTCTTTAACAATTTAGATTAGTTTTGCACTTTCTTTGAACTTTGTAAATGGAATCAGGCAGTATAAATGCTTTTATGCCTTGCTTACTTTACTCAACATTTTTAAAAGATATTTCACATGTTCACTCATTTTGAATGACATATAAAATTGTATGGATGAATATAGCACAATTTTATTTCTCTATTCAAGTACTGAACTGCCAAATTGTCTTCCAAAGTAACTGTAGCATTTTACTTTCCCATCAGTGATATATGAGTGTTCCTACTTTTGAACATTTTTCCAATTCTTGTTATACTGCCTTGAGAATTATAGACACCATAGTGGGTGTGAAGTCATGGTTCATTGTGGTTTTGATTTGCATTTCCCTAATGACTAATAATGCTGAGTATCTTTTCATGGGTAAGGGCCAATGGTATAACTCCTCTGGAGAAACATCTATTCAAATCTTTCACCAATTTTTTAGTGAGATCATTTGTGTTTTTATTACTGAGTTATAAGATGTCTTCTGTAAGACTCTGGCCACCTGATGCGAAGAACTGACTCACTGGAAAAGACCCTGATGCTGAGAAAGATCAAAGGAGGGAGGAGAAGGGGACGACAGAGGATGAGATGGTTAGATGGCATCACCGACTCAATGGACATGAGTTTGAGCAAGCTCTGAGAGTTGGTGATGGACAGGGAAGCCTTGCATGCTGCAGCCAATGGGGTTGCAAGGAGTCAGACATGCCTGAGCGACTGAACTGAACTGAAGACATCTTTGTCTATTGTGAATACACAAGCTCATTGTCAAATTATAATTTGCAAATATTTTCTCCCATCTTATGGATTGTCTTCTCACTTTCTTTAGGTGTTTTTTGAAGTGCAAATGTTTTTCATTTTAATGAATTCCTATTATCAATTTTCATTCATGTACTGTACTTCAAGAATATCCAAAGTCACAAAGATTTTCTCTTATGTTTTCTTCTACAAGTTTTATGGTTTCATACTCAGATTTGAGTTTATGAGCATTTTAGGTTAATTTTTGAGTATGATGACAGGTATGGTTCAAATTCACTTTTTCATATGCGTATCTATCCAGGTGTTCCAGCATCATTTATTAAAAACACTATTCCTTCCCCATTGGATTACCGTGGCACGCTGGCTGAAAATCAGTTGACCATGTGACGGTTTATTTCTGGACTCTCAATTCTATTCCACTGATTTGGAATATCCTTATGCCAGTATCACTGTCAATCAGTGTCTTGATAACCACAGCTTGGTAGCAAGTTTAAATTTACAAGTGTGAATGAATCTCTAGATTTTTTTTTCTTTTTTACTAAAGATTGTTTTGGCTACTCTGGGTACCTTGAATTCTGACATGAATTTTAGGATCAGCTTGTCAAATTTCTGCAAAGAAGCCAGCACAGATTTTGTTAAGAACCATTTGAGGACTACTGTCCTCTTAACACCACCAAGTCTTCTGATCCATGAATATGGGATATCTTTCCATTTATCTGGGTCTTCCTGGGAATTCCCTGACAGGACTCCACACTTCCACTGCTGGGGGGCACAGGTTCAAGTCTCTGGATGAGGAACTAAGATCCCACATGCTGTGCAGTACCAAACAACAAAATCATATTTGGGTCTTTAATTCCAACAATGTTTCATAGTTTTCAGTGTACAAGTCTTGAACTATTTTGCTAAATTTATCCCAAAGCATTTTATTCTCTTTGATGCTAACTTTAAATGGACTTCTTAATTTCAGGTGTGCACTGTTCATTGCTAGTATATAGAAATGTAACTGATTTTTGCATACAGATTTTATATCCTGCCACACTGATTAATTTGTCTATTTGTTGTAATAGGTTTTAAGGAATTTCTTAGGATTTATAAATATATGATGATGTTGTCTGCAAATAGTTTTACATCTTCCTTTCATTGTTTTTATCTAAACTTCTCAGAGTAGAACCTCTAACCCAATATTGAGTAGAAGTGACTATCTTATAATTATTTAAATTATTTTATAATTTTATCATATAATTTCTAATTCTTTATATTCTTTCCTTGGTGAGATATTGTTGTCATACTCTTCTTACTTTAGATATGGTTTCCTGAAGTTCTTTAAAGATATAATGGTAGCAAATTTAAAGCCATTGCTAAATGCAAAGTCCAAGCTCACTCACGGAAATTCTGTTCGCTGTTTTTCATCCTGTTTCTTTGCATGCTTCATAAATTTTTTTTAAATTGAAAACTGGACATTTAGATACTATACTGTAACAATTCTAGTATCAGATCTCTCCCACCCTCACGGTTTATGTGGCTTATTTTGTGTTTGTTCATTTTATTTCTGACTATTCATTGAGTGATCTCCTGAACTCATAATGTAGGTTTTTTTTCACTGAGGTGTGTAGCCACTGAGTACTCTGATGCCTTTTTTCCCTTTTCCTCTTTGATTTATGCTTGACTTCTTAGAAGTCACCCGTGGGTCAGTATGATTTAGTTGAGACAGAAAAATTTCTTTTAATGTCTTGCCTATGTGTCGTCATTTGTTGATGGGAATATGTTTGAAAAGTTACAACTTCAAATTTCCAGGCAGTTTACAAAACAGCTTTAGCTTTTACTTCCTGCTTGTGCAGCACTTCAAGGTCAGCTACAAGTGGAGCAGCCAGGGCCTTCTCCTTTCACAAATCTTTCCTGAGCATGTGCACAGCCCTGAAAATGTGCTCAGCCTAGCAGATCTTCAGGCATATGCCAGAGCTTTTCACTTTCGTGTGGTCATCTAGTGTCCAGGATTTCCTTTTAAATTTCCAATCAGTTCTTGTTTGCCTTAGTTGAAATCACAGCTTTACACACTCAAAATGTTGCTGGCAGTGGGTGGTGGGTGTTTTTTGTTGCTGTTATTTTTTTGGAGAGCTGAGCTCTCAGTCAAATGAATTATCCACAACAACCTGGGAACAAAGATGTTTTCCAGTGAGTTTGGACAAAACATTTACTGTACTCTCAGGTTGTTGTTGCTTTTAATGCAGTTTTTAAAGAGGTCAGACTCTAATGACTGCAAAGCGAGTGGCTTTTAGCTGTAGTACCACTGAGCTGGGGAGAGAGGGTTTGGGAACTGCTTTCAATTAAATTGTCATAGAACCCAAAGCCTCACCAAGGTTCAGTAGTTAGTTTCTCTTGTACAGATGATTTCTAGTGTGTTCTCTGGCTTCTGTTAACTTACAAAATTCTGAAACAGTTTAGTTTTTTGCTCCTATTTTTGTCCCTGGTGGCTCAGATGGTAAAGAATCTGTCTGCAATGCAGGTGACCCAGGTTTGATCCCTGGCTCGGGAAGATCCCCTGGAGGAGGGCATGGTAACCCACTCCAGTATTCTTGCTTGGACAATTCCATGGACAGAGGAGCCTGGTGGGCTACAGTCCATGGGGTAGCAAAGAGCTGGACACAACTGAGTAACACTTTTTTTATTTGACTGTGACACTGGATATTACAATGTACATCTTTGAAGTATTAGTTTCTTTTAAAACAGAACTTTTTAGTACTTTTCAATCACTGCTAGTACATCCAATGTACTCCTTTCCCCACCCTTTATGCCACTGTTTCCATATACTTCTTTATACATTATGTAAACTGCAGGGAGTCATTGTTTTCATACATCCACATATTTAGGCTTACCAGTACTTTTCATTCGTTCCTGCAGATCCATGCTTCAATTTGGATCACTTTCCTCCTATCTAAAGAATTTTCTTTGCTAAATCTCAGTAGTGCACATCTACAAGCAATACATTTTACCTTTTTTTTGTATAAAAAACACTTGTTATTTCACCTTAAATTTTAAAGGATATCTTCACTGGATAAAGAATTTCAGGTTGGCAATTTTTGTTTTGGCAATACTTTAAATATGCCATTTCATCATCTTTGGTGACTATAGTTAATAATACTGTATTGTGTATTTGAAAGTTAAGAGAATAGATCTTGAAAGTTCTCATCACAAGAAAAAAACTTGTAACTATGGTGACAGATGTTAACTAGACTCATTATGGTGATCATTTTATAGTATATACAAACATCAAATCATTTTGTTGTACACCTAAAACTAACAATATGTCGATTAACAGCCCCCACCCCCACCCCAAGATTCTATTAAGGGTGGCTTATTAGGCTATATCTTCCCTGATGGCTCAAATGGTAAAGCATCTGCCTACAACGCGGGAGACCCGGGTTTGATTCCTGGGTCAGGAAGATCCTCTGGAGAAGGAAACAGCAACCCACTCCAGTATTCTTGCCTAGAAAATCCCATGGATGGAGGAGCCTGGTTACAGTCCATGTGCTCGCAAAGAGTTGGACACGACTAAGCGACTTTGCTTTCACTTTGCTTCACTCTGCGTTATTAGGATATAGGATACAGTCAGGATTTTTCCTGCTCTCATATTAAGATTTTTTTTTCCTCCTCTACAATCACCATGCTACAAAAGAATGCCCTTTACTGAGGGTTTTCCTTTGCTCTTTGTCTACAACTATTCAGGTTAAATAGTTCTATATTTTATCCCTGAATCCTCAGTGCCTAACAAAGTTCCTGATACATAGTATATGTTCAAAAATTAACAAACAAATGAGCAAATTGTCAACTAACAGCCAACCCAAACTGCTTAGTTTTATGTTAACTTCAGTTCATTTCAATTCAGTTCAGTCGCTCAGTCGTGTCCGACTCTTTGCGACCCCATAAACTGCAGCACACCACGCTTTCCTGTCCTTCACTATCTCCCAGAGTTTGCTCAAGCTCATGTACATTGAGTCAGTGATGCCATCCAACCATCTCATCTATGAATAGGTAATGAAAACCCTGTTCTCAGCTAAGAATAGTTTCTATTCATATCTGAGAAAATATATCCTCAGCTATTAATAGGTAATGAAAAGTTTGCACTACCATATAGTTTGAGACCTCCCATATTTAAGTCACAAAGAATGATTTCTTACCAGCTCTTCTTAGACCTACATGGTGAGTTAACGATACAGATGATGACCTTTGCTTCGGGACTGTCAGTAGATTTGAACTATAAGGCCCATTTAGATAGCATCCTTGACTAAAAGGGAAAGATAACAGGTTAAGATTTTTTAAAACATGAAAAATTGATTTTTTTCTTATGGTCTTCAATTCATTAGCAAATATCTGCTTATACATCCAGAGTAAAGCACGCACCAACAAATTTTTTCTGTAAAGAACCAAGTAGTAACTACTTTGGACTTTGCAAGCCATAAGGTCTCTGCAATTACTCAATTCTGCCACTGCGGTATAAAAACAGCCATAACCAATGATAAACAAATGAGTAAAATCATGTTTTTCAATATAATTTTATTGACAAAAAAAAACAGGTATGGTCCTCATTAGATCCACAGGCTGTAATTTGCTGAACCCTGGCAAGAAGCAGGTTATCAGTATCACTGGAGGGCTCTTTGTAACACAGACTGCTACTCCCACCACCAAGATTTCTGATTCAATAGCTCTGGGGAAAGGTCACAGATTGGCATGTCTGACAAGTGCTTAGGTGGTCCAGGGACCTCACTGACAATTACTGACCTAAAACATACAGTTTTTCACTATCTTCCATTCCCCTTCTGCACAGATAATTGATTACCCATTAACACAGTCATATCCTATAAATGAAATATTTATTGTAGGTTTTAGGGTCCTTATGAAGAAATTAAATATAGGTGAGCAATCATAGTACACCAATTGATATATAAAATGCATTTTAAGATTACATATTTTAAAGCCCTTGGCCGAGGGCCATACATATAGGACTTCCTTTCTTAGATATTCACTAGCCTTTTTTCTTCTGTTAGTCGACCCTGATGTGGGCACTTTGCCACAGGATTAAGAACAAATCTCGTGTCTTTATTTTTCACTCAACGTTTTGTTAGTATAGGCTGAGTTCTCAGTAAGCTTCCCCCTCCCTCCAACTCCATTTTTTGTGTACTCCCATACCCCCTTACTCAAGGAAGATCTATTTTTCTGTGACCTTAGAGGTTTTTGTCCATGTCTGTTATATATTATCCATGCCATATTACAGTTTCAGTGTTCACAGATGCTTATGCCTCACTAACGTGAATTCCTTTCAGAGGCCATAAGATACACCTCTTCATTCAGTTATGGGTACAGCACAGTCAGTGCCTGGTAAAGGTGTTCAGGAGACATTACTGGATTAAATGAATGATCCTGTCTTTAGGTTGCTATTCTCACTTTTCAAGAGAACAGATCTTTTCTCTCTCCAGTTCTGAGTGAACAGACTCTCTCGCTCACTCCTGCTTTGAGGTTTTCTTTGGGCCTTTTTCTCGAAATCTAGTTTGTCTTATAATCTTATGAGAGAAAAAAATTCTGGATAACAAACAGAAGGCTTGTAAAAACAGTTGGCAACCAATTTATCAACAGAAAAATTTTCGTGAATAAAAATTATAAAAATAATAGCACTATTTTGAATATTATGTATCATCCATTATTTTAGGTAATTTGCATACTTCCATCTCTTTTAGTCATCTGAACAACTTTGTTATTAGATAAGAAAACTGAGGCTTTGAGAGGCTTAGTATTGTGTTAAGCTAAAATTCACAGTGGCAGAGATAAAATTCAACTTCAAATTTCTCTGACTCTTAAATTTTTCTGACTCTGAAGTGTATGCTCTTTCCACAAGACAATTCTGATGTTATCTTTGTGTGTTTCTCCATCTGTAAAATTAGAGGTTTAGAATAAAGAACTTTTCTAAGATAACATCTAGCCTCTAGATTCTGTAATTTTTTTGCTCAAGCTAATAGTAATAATAATTTATTCACAATGTTTAAAAAAGAGGCAGTATGTTCATAATAACACTCAATAAACTCATCTCCCTACCAGTGTGCAATCATTCTTTGTATTTGAATATTCATTGCCTTCAAAAGGAGTGGGAGAGATGGGGAAAGAAGAGTAGCAATGCCACCCAGGGCAATATTCAAATAGAACAATCTGTGTACTCTACCAACACCTACTTCCTTATTAATATTCAAAACAAAGACAGGTTTTTCTCCTTCAGAGAAGAGCCCTGAAGCACACTCCCTAGTCTTCTATCTGAACGGGGGCGAGGAGGGGGTGTCTTCTAGTAATTAAAATGGTTAGTTGTTTAGAATTGAGAAGTATAGGTCAAATTACAGGTTTTCAGCTCAGTTCCAGAATCATCCCATTAATTCTTTGCCTAGAACCAGATAAATATTTACCGTAATGAGATATATAAAACAATACTGAACAAAATAAAGGGCAAAATAGGCTAGGAGTCCCAGTGATTATCAATAGTTGGCAAGAAGATGATTAAAGTCAGAATTACATTGCAAGAGATGTCAAATGTTATGGTCATAGAGTTAAGCCATATATTAACAGCTGATTTCTACGACAATCAATGCAAATTACCTTGACAAGGTTTATATCATTTCATGTATTATTATTTTTTAAGTAGCTGTAAAAACTTGTTGGCTATACAATGTCCAGATTTTGCAGAGTCATTATCTTAAGAACTGAGTGGGATGACACCAGTTAGCTGTCTTGAATCTCTGCAGTTCAAATAGGGTCCAGGCTTTAGTATAATTCGCTAATAAATTATGAGACACATAATTGAGAAGCTGGTTCCCAAGTACATTATTTAGGGGACATACTATTGCCAGGCAACGTTATTAGGTTTAATTAAAGAGCACTTTCCGTGATGAACGATGAATCAGAATAGGTTAAAGGCAAGCCTCTTTGGTGGTGTAGTACCTACAGCTGATAGCCCTCAAAGTTTTGGTACGGGATTTGCCTGTGTTTCCCAGGGAAAATCTGTTCAAAGGAAATGAGCTGTGAGCTCTGAATTTGTACCGTCTGTCCACAGGGAGGGTCTGGGTCCCAGCAATCCATGCACAGCAGTTAAGCCAAGCTTTCAATTCTAATGCTGTGCGTTAGATACTAACAGCATTAGATACTAATGCTGTGCCTGGATAATTCAACTGTCAGCTAACCCCCCCAAAACATAAATTCAACCTTGCTGGAATTTCCTGACCAGCAAAACTTCATCCTAGGTCTGAAACTGAAGCAGAAAACAGTATCCAGTGTCATGTGGATAGCATACTCCTGCAGGATACTTGTTATGCAGCTGTTCATCTTCAAAGACCTGTTTTAATGTAATCCCAAACTCTTCACAGTAAGTCCAGCAGGTCTCAGAAGGGTCGTAATGTCTAAAACAGGTAGGAAATGAAAATTTCCATGAAAGAGCAAAGAAAACATGTTAAGGAGACTCAGAGGCAAAACAGATTACTATTCCTTAGAGAACAAAGGAGGGGTGTCAGGGTGTTACTCTTTAGCCGTGACATCTGAGCCCAGTCTTTAAGGACATACAGAAGTAAGGGTGAGAGGTCTATGCTAGGTAGAAGGGCACACATGTGCACAAACAGAGGGAATATCAAACAGTTTAACTTGCCTGGAGTTTCAGATAAATGAAAGTGATACTGGAGTTATTCTAGTGTTAAAAAGTAATGGCCTTCTTAATTAACATCTCAAGTCCTCTCAGAGATGAACAGTGCTAAGAGTAGGTAACACAGCAGCTGTTCAACTAGAACTATCTCTTCTTATGTGTTTCCTAGTAATACCTATCACAAAGTTTATAAAACTTCATTTTTGTTTCTCCAGGCAAAGCATTAAAAAAAAAGGCAAAATTAAGTCCTATCTTACACTTTACACAAACAAGGCAGCTAAAAAGTATAATTCAGCTTAATTTTCTAAGGGAGTGAAACTAAAAAAGTTTTATGAGAAGACTTCAAGGAAGTTTCCTCTTCAAGGAAGTGTCTTCTTTAAGGAAAAATCTAACACAACTTATGCGCCTGTTATTTTCATGTAGAGAGCTCCCCAAACCATTTTTCTACTCCTCTTTGCGAGATTGCTCATGTATCTCTGTTTAATTTTTCTAAGTAAGGGTGTAGCTTTGTCATGAGGGATTAACAGAATTTCAAATCTCAGGCTAGGAATTGGGGCAGTATTCCACAGGCACGATAAAGGTTCATAAACTTAATGATTAGAAAAAACAATATAATCAAAATTTTGTTTAAGGACAATTTCTGGTGGAAGGTAGAAGATGGATTGGGTAGTGAAGAATATTAGAAATGGGAAGGATAATTCAACAGCCCACATAAGCAATAATGAAAGCATGAAATAATGTAGGCAAAGTGATAAAGGAAAAAGGGAATAGAGAGGTAAAGAGCTTTGGAGATTAGACGTGACAGCTGTTATCTACAGAGTAAGGCAACAGGATGTAAAGACAACACCAAGGTTTTCTAGGTAAATCAGTTTTGTAAGCAACCACAAAATTAGAGGATTACAGCCAGCACTGTGCCAGGAAATGACAGAATAATAGTAACAGAGGGAAAAGCAGCTGGAGAGATGAGAAATTAGGTTTCAGACATAGTTTCAGGGAGCAAGAGGTTCAATGTTTACATCATGTTGAAATCATGGGCAGGGTCATTTAAAATCATAGAGAAGCTTATGATCAGAATCTACAGCTACATTCATATCAAAACTAGGAAATGTACTCTCCGTTCTGGAGTACTCTAATAAATTTGAAACGAATGCCTCATGAGTTCAGTCACAAGCCTGTTAGTTCTGTGCTTCTAAAACCTGAAGGTTCCCAAACAAAATGTCACCATACATTAAAGATCTATAGCTATGCTGCCTAATATGGTTGCCACTTAGGTCTGTATGATAGCTGAGTATGGCTCTTTGTATTTTAACTAATTAAAATCAAATCAACTTTAACTTCCTTAGTCATGATAGACACATTTCACGTGAGCAATAGACACATGTACCTAGCTACAACCAAACTGGACGCACAGCTATAACACATCCCCATCGTGACAGACATTTCTACTGGACAGCACTGATCCAGAGACTTGAATTTCAAAAGGAAGAGGCTTGTAAATGCTTCACATATTCCCCTTTACCCTATGTTCAAAGTACACTTAGAAATTCATTACAAAGCAGCTTCAGCTCCTGCACACTAGAAAAATTCCTTCTAACCTTGCCTCTTTAAAGGAGATGTTTCATAATACCACCAATTACTTTATCCTTTAGAGTTCTAAATCTTTTATGAGGCATAATAATTTTGTTCTAATGAATATTAAGTAAATATATTGAATCTGCCTGCATTTACCTTTAATTCTGAGATATGTTCATATAAAAATCAGTCTTCCTTGGACCACGTTTCTATTTTATTATTGATTATGTGGAGGCAGTAGGATAAAAATAACCTTAACTCAATGTATCAGACATTTAATTTTAAAAACGTTGCTGTTACGTCAGTGTGACGGAAAGATGAAAAAATAGAATCATTTTCATCATTCTTTCTTAAACTCAAAACTATTCTCAAGATGATGTCTCCCAGGGTTAAGAAATACCTGTTGTATTTTCAGTTCCTAACGTCATTTATTTCGTCATATCCTGCTTCCGTTATAAAACAAAAAAAACAACGCCAAACAACAGCAACAAAAACTATTATCATGTTTAAGCTCTGGGCAAGCTTTGGACGAAAGCTCATTTTCCTGTAACATTCTCTTCACACTTGAATCCATTCTTGTTTTATGTATCATTTCACTCAGTTTTTCTTTTACAAAAATGGAGTTTCGTTTAGTTGAACGTACTGTAGAAGATTCAAATTAATAAATCACAGAAGAATCTGGAAAATTACAATTATCTGATCATATTTCATATATAAAATGCTAATAGAAAGTTGAACAGAAATAGCTCTGATCCAACACTGCCACCTACTGTTTCAAATGTGTAACTACACAGATCAAGTTATTAAAGACCAACACAGCTCAGTCCTAACAGAATGGTTTAACAGGAAATTTACATTGACTACAAAGAGTCGGATACGACTTCACTCACAGTTTAATTAACTATGGTTATGTAACTGACCACATAGATGCCTATAACTCACACAGGAGATAAATATCTGTCCTAGCCATTAAAAGGCAAAGTATGGAATCCTTTGTTTGCAGAGTAAATGGATATGCTTACATTCAGAAGATCTCGGGTCCTGCTATCTCCCAGCCTCTCCTGGCTGTAATTACCGACACACTTCCTTTGCAGGATAAGCACTGCTTAGTTCCAGGCAAATCCTCAAAAGGATACAGAATGTATTAGTAGTCTTAGTTCCCCAGTAGGAACAGGGCTTGAAAGTGTCCTGCTACCTATACCTCACGTCTGAGGCAGCATCTGGGGTGAACAGTGGGGTGCTCCTGCTTTCACAAGTCAAACTACTGACCAACAAGAACACTCAGCAGTGGATGATGACTGCCTCCAATTTGGCCACCTCTACCGTGGTCTTCCCGGTTTCACATCTAAAACTGATTCTCGTTTTCTTACACTGCCTCTCTGGTTCATGTTCTTAGGGCTCCAGCATGCTTTGTATCCAGCTTACCTGTTTTGGGTGGAGAAGGCAGATTACCTTCTTTTTAAGGATCAATTTCTCTACCAGGCCACATTACAAACCATGCTGTCCTATACCTAAAACACTTCCAGGGTTCCTTTAGGCTTTCAGAATTATTTCACACTTCATTCACAGAAACGAAGTGGCTGTAAGAGATTCAGGTTTCTTGAAAATGCTCTGGGGATTTTACCTTAAAATGCCAAATTCTTGGTGAGGCCGTTTGCCATTGTTGCGTTCCCACCTTGGAGAAGTCTGGTCGATAGGTGGCAGACCTGAGGTTCCTGAGCTCCTCCTCAGATGAGGGGTTGGTAAACTATTCCTACTGTTCAGCCCCTGTTGAATAATTTAACAGTGGTTAAAATTGTTACCCTTTAACATGCTGCAAATGTGATGCTAAAGATGGTACATGAAAATATCAGTACAGAGTACAACAAATCCTTGAACAACTTGGGAGTTAGGGGCACCAATATCCTTCATGCAGTTGAATATCAGGTGTCCTTTACAGCAGGCCCTCCCTACATGTTCTTCCTCCATATTTGAGATGCTACATCCATGGATTCCACCAACCACAGATGGTGTAGAACTGTAGTATTTACTGCTGAAAAAGATACTCCACATAAGCGGGCCCACACAGTTCAAACCCATGTAATTCAAGGATCAACTGTACATTTTTAGCATGTATAGAGGCAGAATGAATATGTTTTACTCCAAATATCACATTCTATACTGCTCTTTCCTTTACCTTTCTCCTATTTAAAAACTGGTTTCTGAATTCCTGACAGTTTAACCAAAAATTTTTTCTTTTGTACATTTTATTCATAGTTTTATGAGAAATAAGCAACTGACAATTTTAAAAGTAGATGTACCCTGAAGAAACTACTTTTAGAGGCCAAGCTTAGGATCAGGGATGAGCCCTATTTCCTAAAGCTTTTGTATTTTATCTACAATGCTAATGTACATAGAGGCTAACTTGCAGAGTTCTGAGCTTCTGAATTAATGACTACATTAAATTCAGAACACCTTTCACATTAAGAATATTTATCCTAATTTCTGAAAATATTCTCAGTTAATCCAAATGTTAACCCAGAATATTCCATTTTTTGACCACTCTGAATAGGTGTTTTAGTGAAATTGACATAAAACAGTTTCTGCTTCTTATGAATTTCCCCTATGAGCAGACATGAGACCATCTCAGAGAGATAAATATGTCTTATATTTAAGTTTTCCCAAGGATGTTGATTTTATAAAGATTCAATGTTAGTTACATTTACATTGAAAAAGCTGTTTATGTAACATGTCAGTTACATTTACATTGAAAAAGTTGTTTATGTAACATCTTTTCTGACAATAATTTAGGTCCATATACTCTTTCTCAGTTCTTATCATGCATATAAGACATTTACTTTAAATCATCTCTTCAAGGTCCCTTTTCTTTACTTTCTTCATAAATGCTTTTGCTCTTTTAGGTAACACCAGGCTTTTTATATTCTTTTCCAAAGCAGAGACAAATTAGATATGAAATTTAAGTAAGAAGTTAAAAGAACACAAAGAAAAGAAATAAGGGTTACTTCCTGATTCTTCTATGACTTATTCCTATCAGTAAATTGGAGTACTCAAATAAGCCTGATTACCTAGAATGTTCAGGAAATGAGGCAATTAGGCATCCTGTTTGTTTAAAATGTTTCTAAAATGTACCAGTACGCTTTTCTACACAGTAAACATAGTAACAAACAGAATACTGATAACAATGTGATTTTTAAACATCTCTTTGCCTGGCTGCATGGCTTGCAGGATCTCAGTTCTCCACAGGGACTGAACCCAGGCCACAATGGAGAAGGCCTGGAAGTCTAACCATGAGGCTGCCAGTGAACTCCCTCAGTGCAATTTTTATGTCTTAACAGTTTTAAGAATTATTACTTTTTAAAATTACTATTTGAAACCGCAAATGCCAATGGAAAACATAAGAAGAGCAACATACCAAATGAAAACCATTAGTAACTCAAAATGTATCATTTTATTGATGAATTTATTGCTACCCCTATTTGATGCTGTGATTAACCTCTTTCTCATGGGTAGAGTGCTTTAAAATAATGTGTGTAACTTCCATTGGGTTTTGAGTAATGCAGCTGCTATTCTATATACTTTAAAAATAAAAGCATCACAACTACTTATCCAAATTTGTGATCAATAATTACCAAAATTTTGCCTTAATCAGGCTTACTTAATTTTTCAACATTTCTATATAACAATGCTGAGAATTAACAAAATGAATTGATGATCAGAGTCTCCAAACACTATATTTAACTTTTTCTAAACTCTGTATACACTATTACAATGAAAATTAACTGATTGGAATTTCATCTTCTCTTAGTTTCTTTAACCAGCAGAATAAAGTAGTTAAAATAATCTCTAAAATATTTCTATTTTTAAAGTTTTATGATATTAACTATAGGTAAAGGTATCAATTTGACTACTGATAGCCAAATAAAAGAATTAAAAGCACTCTGAACATGCATAATGTATACCTATTTAGAATAGTGTTTATTATTTTCTAAAGGAAATCCT
Source organism: Capra hircus (assembly GCF_001704415.2). Classification (NCBI taxonomy): domain Eukaryota; kingdom Metazoa; phylum Chordata; class Mammalia; order Artiodactyla; family Bovidae; genus Capra; species Capra hircus. The sequence continues at coordinate 44,376,018 of NC_030822.1, read as the reverse complement.
ATTTTGGGTCAATGATATTTAAAGAAAAATCAATCCCATATCTAGTGATGGAAAAATCAATGCCTACTGGGCTACAATAATCTCCAGTGGGTAGGTAGAGAGTTCCAAAACATGTGAAAATCAGTTTAAAATAATGCTATGGAATTTCATAAGATGACTATTATAATGATCTTTTTTTTTTATTGGTCCAAAAAGAATTCCTGGTTTCCAAAAAATAAAATAGATTAATGACACAATTTGACTGCTAGTTTGCTGTACAGCCTGAAAATAAATTTTCCTTCTGTTCTCTGCTTCTTAAAGATAATAAAAAATAGTTGTTACCAATGAAGTTATAACTGCTAATTACAGTAATATTATTCACAATGAAAACTGAATGGTTGCTTCATACTGAACTATTTGAAATTATAACTACCTCTGAAGTCCCTATAAAGGAACGAAGCCCTTTAAAAAGAAATTCTATTTTATCTAAGATTTAAAGGAGCAGTTTTAACTCAAAAACATTATTAAACATGATAAATAGGGCTGGCTGATTACTGTATTTTTGACCTTGTGAAGTTTTCGATCTCCTTTCTCAGCAGGGTCCTCTATCTCAGAGCAGGGATAAAATCCAGGAAATGGTGTAAGGGGATTAATCTTTGGCCTACAGGAGCCTGAGAAAGCACCCATCAAGCTACTGATACTCCGTAGGGAAGCAATGACTTGTGGAGGAAGGGTGGGGTCAACCAGAAGATCTGACACCATATTGCGAGCCTCATTTAGCACTGAAAGATCAACTCCACTTCCACCTCCAGAAATCTAGAAAAGAAAAAAAACAAGACATAAAATTACATATTTGTTAGACACAAAATTTAGAAAAAAAACTTTAAATAAAGTCCATCTAACAATAGCTTAAGTAACTGAATCCTACTAAATATTAATTTTCACTTATTTGGACATAGCATAAATGATATAAGCAGTATGATTCTAACCTTAAAATTTTGATGCTGAAGTATGTAACAGATACTGTGAACTTTAATTTTTTTCTACATTATTCATTAGTATATCTCGTGGGGTATCAGAGTATAAAGGAGACAGTGATTAAACTGAACTGAATGGTTAATATGGAAGGAATAGCATGAGGCTGGGTCCTGAAGAATAGACAGAAAATACTTTTTTTTTTAACTTATAAATGTTTCATTGATATATATATTTTTACTTTTCAAAAATACATATGTATTATGTTCAACTCAATTACCCACAGAAATCAGTGCTCTGGTGATCAGAATAGTGAATTAAATGTTACTTTTGTTGTTTTGGAGAAGGAAATGGCAACCCACTCCAGTACTCTTGCCCAGAGAGTCCCATGGAGGGAGGAGCCTGGTAGGCTACAGCCCACGGGGTCGCAGAGTCAGACACGACTGAGCGACTTCACTTTCACTTTCTGTGGTTTTACTGTACCTTGAATTTACATTTGGGTGTGTTTATAGTTCATAATTATTCAAAGTATCTGTTGAGTTCACTGTTATGTATCCTCACTACATTTTTAAATTGAGAAGTGTTATGAAAGTTAGACCAATAATTAGCTTAATAATGTATTTGCTCTTTGAGGAATTTTTTTCTTTTTCTTAAGTATTATTTTGTATTACTTTATTTTAAAACATTCCCCACTATTGGGCCATAGCTCAGCTATTTCTAGTTTTTATAAGCAAACACCTCTCTTAATATGTCACTGTAGATAATTAAGCATATTTCTGATCGATAGCTTCCCATTAACTTGAACTACTGAAGCAAAGTAAATGAACATGTTAAAATCACTATAAAACTACCCTTACATATATTGGTCAAACCAGTAGTTCCACAAACTGTATATAACAGTATCTGTTTTCCCACACTCTAAGAAATCTGCTGTCATTTGACTTGGGTGTTCCTTTATAGGCAGTGTGTCATTTCTCTCTGGCTGCTTCCAATATATTTTCTTTGCTTTTAATTTTCAAAAGTTTAACATATTTTACGGAAGATTTGTTTTGAGGGTGGGGAACACTGATACTATCTGAGATTCACTCAGCTTTTAAAATATATCTATGTATTTATTTGGCTACACCGGGCCCTAGTTTCAGTATGCAGTATCTTTGGTTGCGGAATGCAAACTCTTTGTTGCACTTCCCTGACCTGGGATTGAACCCAGGCTCCCTGCACTGGAGTGCAGTGTTTTAGCCCCTGGACTACCCAGGAAGTCCCTGCTGAGCTTCTTGAATTTTCAGAATTGCATCTTTTACAAAATTTGGGCAGTTTTCAGCTATTATTTCTTCAGATTCCCTCTCCTTCTCAGACACTGATGATTATGAATGCTGGATCTCTTATTATTGTCCTCCAGGTCCTTAAGATTTTGTTCATTTTGCTTTAATTTCCATTATTGCATTTTGTAGCTCTATAAGCTTCCTCCCCCCCTTTTTGGTAACTTCTACTTTCTTTTTCTCCTGATATTTTCTATTTCATTTACTTGTTTCAAAAGATTTGTAACTGCTTATTAAGACATTTTTATGATGGCCACTTTAAAATTCCTCAGTTCAGTTCAGTCACTCAGTCGTGTCTAACTCTTTGAGACCCCATCAACCGCAGCACACCAGGCCTCCCTGTCCATCACCAACTGCCAGAGTCTACCCAAACCCATGTCCATTGAGTTGGTGATGCCATCCAACCATCTCATCCTCTGTCGTCCCCTTCTCCCCCTGCCCTTGATCTTTCCCAGCATTAGGGTCTTTTCAAATGAGTCAGCTCTTCACATCAGGTGGCCAAAATATTACAGTTTCAGTTTCAGCATCAGTTCTTCCAATGAACACCCAGGACTGATCTCCTTTACGATGGACTGGTTGGATCTCCTTACAGTCTGAGAGACTCTCGAGAGTCTTCTCCAACACCACAGTTCAAAAGCATCAATTCTTCGGCGCTCAGCTTTCTTTTTCATTCAACTCTCACATCCATACATGACCACTGGAAAAACCATAGCATTGACTAGACAGATCTTTGTTGACAAAGTAATGTCTCTGCTTTTGAATATGCTGTCTAGGTTGGTCATAACTTTCCTTCCAAGGAGTAAGCGTCTTTTAATTTCATGGCGGCAGTCACCGTCTGCAGTGATTTGCAGGACCCCAAAAATAAAGTCTGACACTGTTTCCACTGTTTTCCTATCTATTTGTCATGAAGTGATGAGACCTGATGCCATGATCTTTGTTTTCTGAATGTTGAGCTTTAAGCCAACTTTTTCACTCTCCTCTTTCACTTTCATCAAGAGGCTCTTTAGTTCTTCTTCACTTTCTGCCATAAGGGTGGTGTCATCTGCATATCTGAGGTTCTTGATATTTCTCCTGGCAATCTTGATTCCAGCTTGTGCTTCATCCAGCCCAGCATTTCTCATGATGTACTCTGTATATAAGTTAAATAAGTAGGGTGACAATATACAGCCTTGACGTACTCCTTTTCCTATTTGGAACCAGTCTGTTGTTCCATGTCCAGTTCTAACTGTTGCTTCCTGACCTGCATTCAGATTTCTTAAGAGGCAGGTCAGGTATTCTGGTATTCATATCTCTTTCAGAATTTTCCACAGTTTATTGTGATCCACGCACTCAAAGGCTTTGGCGTAGTCAATAAAGCAGAAGTAGATGTTTTTCTGGAACTCTCTTCCTTTTTTGATGATCCAGCGGATGTTGGTAAATTGATCTCTGGTTCCTCTGCCTTTTCTAAAACCAGCTTGAACATCTGGAAGTTCATGGTTCACGTACTGCTGAAGCCTAGCTTGGAGAATTTTGAGCACTACTTTACTAGTGTGTGAAATGAGTGCAATTGTATTGTAGTTTGAACATTCTTTGGCATTGCCTTTCTTTGAGATTGGAATGAAAACTGACCTTTTCCAGTCCTGTGGCCACTGCTGAGTTTTCCAAATTTGCTGATATATTGATTGCAGCACTTTCATAGCATCATCTTTTAGGATTTGAAACAGCTTAACTGGAATTCCATCACCTCCACTAGCTTTGTTCGTAGTGATGCTTCCTAAGGCCCACTTGACTTCACATTCCAGGATGTCTGGCTCTAAGTTAGTGTGAGTGATCACACCATCGTGATTATCTGGGTCGTGAAGGTTTTTTTTGTACCGTTCTTCTGTGTATTCTTGCCATCTCTTCTTAGTATCTTCTGCTTCTGTTAGGTCCATACCATTTCTGTCCTTTATCGAGCCCATCTTTGCATGAAATGTTCCCTTGGTATCTCTAATTTTCTTGAAGAGATCTCTAGTCTTTCCCATTCTATTGTTTTCCTCTATTTCTTTGCATTGCTCGCTGAGGAAGGCTTTCTTATCTCTCCTTGCTGTTCTTTGGAACTCTGCATTCAGATGGGTATATCTTTCCTTTTCTCCTTTTCTTTTCTTATTTTTATTTTATTTTACTTTACAATACTGTATTGGTTTTGCCATACATCTCCTTTGCTTTTCACTTCTCTTCTTTACACAGCTATCTGTAAGGCCTCCTCAGACAGCCATTTTGCTTTTTTGCATTTCTTTTTCTTGGTGATGGTCTTGATTCCTGTCTCCTCTACAATGTCACGAACCTCCATCCATAGTTCATCAGGCACTCTGTCTATCAGATCTAGTCCCTTAAATCTATTAAAATTCCTAGTCAGTTTCAAATCTGATTCATGTTGGTGTTAATAATTGATTATCTTTTCTCACTCAAGTTGTAAGTTTCCTGGTTCTTGATATGACAGGTGATTTTCAAAATTCTTGTCAACATTTTGGTAACTATGCTAGAAGACTCTGGGTCCTATTTACATCTTTTATAGTAGGGGGTGATCTTTCTGTTTAGATTGAGTACTACGTCCTACACTGCTTTTTCAGGCTGTAGTTCTAATGAAATTTAATTTTCAGGGCATTCACAGTGGTATTTTTAGTCTGCTTGATTTCCTTCTGGTTCCACCAGGGCTGGTGCCTAGCAGTGGGAGTTGCAATTTGAGAGACCTGGGTTTGATTTGATCCCTGGGTTGGGAAGATCCCCTGGAAAAGGGCATGGCTACCCACTCCAGCATTTTGGCCTGGATAACTCCATGTACAGAGGAGCATGGCGAGCTACGGTCTATGGGGCTGCAAAGAGTCAGCCACCACTGAGGAACTCCCCAGGCTGGGCTATCTGTTGCAAAGTCGGGAAAGAGAGTCTCCAGACCACAGGACAAAGAGCACTTTCTGGGCCAGGCACCAGTGTTGGGGAGACCTGGCCACCTCCTGCCTTGCTGGGGAAGGAGGGTCTCATACTTAGTAAAGAATAAGCATACTTCCCTGGCCACTTAATATGAATGGAGTTCCAGATCAATTTGTCCTTGGTGGTGTTGGCAAGACTCATTCAGTTTTGAAGAAAGGAAGAGCCTACCAGCATCACAGTCTGTGGCTAGGTTCGAAGTCTACATTACCTTTGCTGTTGGGTGACGGTTGTAAGATACCTTATCACAGGTGTGTGTGGGGGGGGGGGGTGTGGGTATGGGTGTGTGGGTGTGTGTAATATATATATATATGTTAAATATTTTAAAAAAGAAAAAAGCAGCACAAAATAAGGTTGGAGAAGCATATTGGAACCAATATTTGAGAACATAAGATTCCAGGATAAGGAATATGGGCAATGGAAAGTCACAGATTTTGAGCAGGTCGAAGAGAAATACAGCAAGAAAAAGAAAAAGGAAGTGATGGAGGGCACCAAAAAGAATGCACTACTTATGATGTTAAAACCCAACAAATGTGTGCGAAAAGAGCATTCCAGGCACACAGACTAGCACGTGCAAACCTGCGGAGGCAGAAGCCTGTCTGGCTAGTTTGAGGAATAACAAGGAGGCCAGTGTAGCAGTGGCAGAGTAAATGAAAAAGAAAGCATACATGAAGTCAGAGAACTAAAAGGGAGGAAAGGAAGGGACTTTATTGTGTAGGGTCTTTTAAGTCCGTTATTAGGACTTCAGTTTTTATTATGGATGAGATTACAGCATAGTGAGCAAGAGACTGACATCACCTGATTAATTTCCTGTCAAACTGAATATTCAAAGTATTTGTTATAATTTTAAAAGTTGAACCTAAATTCTTATTTCCCATCAGCTTATATTTGGCAAACTCTTGTTTTTGTACACAGAGTCAAGAATAAATTCTACATTTTACCAGTTACTGCAGGAGTGGAGGAGGGGGAGTAGCAGGTGGCTGTGTGTCCCTGCAAATGCTAAAATATTTGCGATATGGCCCTTTATAGGAAAAAACTTGTTTTCTCCTAACTTATGCTATAATTTCAGAGATGCTTAGTATTTATTATTATTGAAATTAATATAATATTAGCTTATATTTTTGTGCTACTATGTACCAGGCACATATTATTATTATTTTAATCACCCCTCTGGAGGAACTGGTATTATTCAAAATCTATAGATAAGGAAATAGGTTCATAGCGACTTAAGAGGCTTGCCTATTTTTCAGCTGAGAGGGACTAGTCTGTATCAGATCAACTCTACTGCCTAGAACAACTAATCTAGAAAAGCCAAAATACACCAGAAATGTATCCACTTCAGGGCGTCAGAACACAGTCAAGCAGCCAGGGCTTGAAAAACAGCCGTCTGTGGGGTCGCACAGAATTGGACATGGCTGAAGAGATTTAGCAGCAGCAGAGAAGAGACTGAAGCAAACTGAAACCAATATTCTGTGCTACTTTCTCCTTTCAAGGAATTTGCTACTGATTCATAACTGACACAGGGCAGAGAAGATGAGAAGCAGAGTAGTTAAGAGGCTAGGAAATAGCATAGAGCTCTCGTACAGTCTCAAGGGGCTGGGAGACCAAATATGGAATTTAGGGTTATAAAGACAGAGAGCTTTAAATGCTTGCAAGCAAGATCCCAGAGAGAAGAAGAGAACAAAGATGCAAGCCTGAATTTGGAGCTGCCTTCCCCTCTGGAGATATTTGCCAATTTGTAAACAGAGGCCAAAAGATAGAGAAACCAAACAGAAATCCTCAAAAAGATTTCTATTTTGAAAGTAAAATAAAGCTGTCAGCAGTCTCAGTGCTGGAGGGAACAAAACCAAAGTGTTCCGAGAAGAACACCATGAACCAAAGAAACAAGAAAAGACAGAAAGTCTGAATAGTCCTAAAACTTTAAGAAACTTAATAATTTAAAACTTGTCCATAAGAAAAGCTCCAAACTGAGATAGCTTCACCAGAGTATTTTTCCAAAGGAAGAAACGAAACCCATCTTACTAGACTCTTTTAGATAATAGAAAAAAAGTGGGGGGAATTTCCCACCTTATCTTATGAGGCCAGTATAACCTTTATGCCAAAAACATGATAAAAACAATAATCATAAGGCCCACTCTCATGTAAGCATGAATTCAAAATATTAATAAATAAAATCCAGTGATATATATTTTTAAATTTGCTTTATTCTGGGAATCCAGGGATGGTTCAACACAGGCCCATAATTAATTTACCACATTAACAGAAAAAAATGGGGGAAAATTCAGGGATCATCTCAATAGACACAGAAAAAGCATCTGATAGAATTCTAGACCCATTTCTGACTTAGAAGAAAAAAGTTTTTGGTGAACTGCGATTAGGATAGAACTTCGTTAATCTGTTAAAGGGTACCTATATTAGACATTAGTGGTGAGCATGTTGGATATTTTCTTCCTGAGGTCATGAAGAGGACAAGGCTATCTACTAGTGCCACTTCCATTCAACACTGCATTAGAAATCCTAAACTATACAGTTATGCAAAAAAAGTCTCATATGACTGGAAATAATAAGCCTGTCTTTATTCATTGATGACATTATTATATCCCTAAAAACTCTAAAAGGATCCTCAGACAAGCTATTAGAATTAATAAGTAAATTTAGCAAGGACACTGGATACATGGGTCAATATATGAAAATCAATTAAACTCCCATGGGGCAGCACAAACAGTTAAGAACATGGAATTTCTAAAAATTGCTACCTTTTACATTTTTCAACTTTAAAAATTAAATATCTAAGAACAAATCTAACAAAATAGATGCATGACACCTGCACTGAAAACATCATTAAGATAAAAGATGACTCAGATAACTGAAGGAAGATACCATTTTCATGTATTGAAAGCCTCAGTATAAAAAGATGTAAATTCTCATAGTGATCTATAGAGTCAATAAAATCTCAGTTGAAATCCTAGTATTTTTTTTGGATATGGAAATTTTCAAGTTTATTAAAGAATAGCCAAGATAATTTTGAGGAATAACAAAGCTAGAGAACTTACACTATTATAAAGTTAAAGTAATTAAAATAACAAGGCTGGTATCAGGAGAGACAAATTGACAGACAGAATGGAAAGGCCTGAAACAAATCTACATTTTGTCACTTAAAAGACAAAGGTGAGAAGGAAGCGGAGGAATAGGACGGGGAGACCACTTTCTCCCCCACAAATTCATCAAGAGAACATTTAAACGCTGAGTAAATTCCACAAAACAACTTCTGAATGCCGGCAGAGGACATCAGGCACCCAGAAAAGCAGCCCATTGTCTTCGAAAGGAGGTAGGAAAAAATATAAAAGACAAAAAAAGAGACAAAAGAGGTAGGGAGGGAGCTCCGTCCCGGGAAGGGAGTCTTAAAAAGAGAGAAGTTTCCAAACACCAGGAAACACTCTCCCTGCCGAGTCTGTGGTGAGCCTTGGAAGCACAGAGGGCAACGTAACAGGGAGGAAAAATAAATAAATAATTAAAATCCACAGATTACGAGCCCAAGGATCTGGCCTGAATGCCCCTAGCGCAATCTGAGCGAACTAACTTGGGCTAGCAAACCAGACTGTGGGATAACTACCACGCGAAAAGCCAGCTCTAACCTAAGACACCACCAGGCCCGTGCACAGAACAAAGGTCTGAACAGAGATAGCCAGCTGCAGGCTATCCCCCTCTGGTGACAGGCAGCCAGAGCCAGAAGGGGGCAATCACAGCCCTAGAGAGACATTATCTACAAAACTGTAAGCAGGCTTCTTTGCTAACTAAGACTTCTTGGGGTTCTGGACGGTCAACATCTGCCTGAGAAGGTGCGCCGATTGTACACCCGGAAAACCGAGTGGCAGGGACCGGGGAGGCGATAAGTCGCAGCGACCGCGCTCGCCAAACACCTCATCACCTGAGCTGCTCAGACCTGGGAAGGGCACAAAACGCAGGCCCAACCGAGTCTGCGCCTCTGAGGACTACCCGAGTGCCTGAACCTGAGCAGCTTAGACCTGGGAAGGGCATGCAGCCCAGGGCCGGCCTCGGACAGTTCCCGGCAGAGCAACATAGAGCCTGAGCGGTGCGAGCAGGGAGGGTACACGCTCTGTGAACAGGGGCGGGCTCAGTGTGGCTGACGCACTGCGAGCACACGCCAATGTTATTTGTTTGCAGCGTCCCTCCCTCCCCACAGCGCAACTGAACAAGTGAGCCTAAAAAAAGTGTCCACCACCACCCACTCTGTGTCAGGGAGGAAATCAGACACTGAGGAGACCAGCAAACAGAAGAAGCTAAAACAGAGGGAACCGCCTTGGAAGTGACAGGTGCAATAGATTAAAGCCCTGTCGTTAGTACCGACTACATAGGAAGGGGCCCTTAGATCTTGAGAAACATAAGCCGGATCAAGGGACTATCCAAAAATGAACTGACCCCACACTGCCCACAACACCAGAGAAATTCCTAGATATATTTTTACTCTTTTTACGATCATTCTTTTTTTTTAATTTTTAAAAAATGTTAAGTCCTCTATTACTCCTTTAATTTTCACTTTTATAACCTACTATTACTTTGCAAAAAAAAAAAAGACCCTATTTTTAAAAAGCAAACTTCATATATATATATTTTTTTTATAATTTTTGTGACTTTGTTTTTTTTTTCTCTTTTTTTTCTTCTTTTCTTTAATATTGTATTTTTGAAATTCCAAACTCTACTCTAGATTTTTAATCTTTGCTTTTTGGTATTTGTTATCAATTTTGTACCTTTAAGAACCCAATCTTCAGTACCCATTTTTACTTGGGAGCGAGATTACTGGCTTGACTACTCTCTCCCCCTTTGGACTCTCCTTTTTCTTCACCAGGTCACCTGTGTCTCCTCCCTACCCCCTCTCTTCTCTACCCAACTCTGTAAATTTCTGTGTGTTCCAGACGGTGGAGAACACTTAGGGAACTGATTACTGGCTGGATCTGTCTCTCTCCTTTTGATTCACCCCTTTTATCCTCCTGGCCACCTCTGTCTCCTTCCTCCCTCTTCTCTGTATAACTCCATGAACATCTCTGAGAGGTCCAGTTGCAGAGTGCACATAAGGAAGTGATTACTGGCTAGCCTGCTCTCTCCTATTGATTCCACCTCATCTCATTTGGGTCACCTCTAACTCCCTCTTCCCTCTTCTCTTCTCCATGTAACTCTGTGAACCTCTCTGGGTGTCCCTCACTGTGGAGAAACTTTTCATCTTTAACCTAGATGTTTCATAACAGTGCTGTATAGAAGGAGAAGTCTTGAGATTACTGTAAAAATAAGACTGAAAACTAGAAGCAGGAGGCTTAAGTCCAAACCCTGAGAACACCACAGAACTCCTGACTCCAGGGAACATTAATTGACAGGAGCTCATCAAACGCCTCCATACCTACACTGAAACCAAGCACCACCCAAGGGCCAACAAGTTCCAGAGCAAGATATACCATGCAAATTCTCGAGCAACACAGGAACACAGCCCCGAGCTTCAATATACAGGCTGCCCAAAGTCAATCCAAACCCACCGACATCTCATAACTCATTACTGAACACTTCATTGCACTCCAGAGAGAAGAAATCCAGCTCCACCCACCAGAACACCGACACAAGCTTCCCTAACCAGGAAACCTTGACAAGCCACCCATACAACCCCACCCACAGCAAGGAAACTCCACAATAAAGAGAACTCCACAAACTGCCAAAATACAAAAAGACCACCCCAAACACAGCAATATAAACAAGATGAAGAGACAGAGGAATACCCAGGAGGTAAAGGAACAAGATAAATGCCCACCAAACCAAACAAAAGAGGAAGAGATAGGGAATCTACCTGATAAAGAACTCCAAATAATGATAGTGAAAATGATCCAAAATCTTGAAATCAAAATGGAATCATAGATAAATAGCCTGGAGAGAAGGATTGAGAAGATGTAAGAAAGTTTTAACAAGGACCTAGAAGAAATAAAAAAGGGTCAATATATAATGAATAATGCAATAAATGAGATCAAAAACACTCTGGAGGCAACAAATAGTAGAATAACAGAGGCAGAAGATAGGATTAGTGAAGTAGAAGATAAAATGGTAGAAATAAATGAATCAGAGAGGAAACATGAAAAATGAGGACAAATCTCAAAAAATCTTCAAAAAAGAAATGAGGACAATCTCAGAGACCTCCAGGACAGTGTTAAACGCCCCAACATTCGAGTCACAGTAGTCCCAGAAGAAGAAGACAAAAAGAAAGACCATGAGAAAATACTTGAAGAAATAATAGTTGAAAACTTCCCTAAAATGGGGAAGGAAATAATCACCCAAGTCCAAGAAACACCGAGAGTCCCAAACAGGATAAACCCAAGGTGAAACACCCCAAGACACACATTAATCAAATTAACAAAGGTCAAACACAAAGAACAAATATTAAAAGCAGCAAGGGAAAAACAACAAATATTTTCCATGCAAATAGAGACCAAAAGCAAGCAGGAGTAGCAATACACAAGGGAATCCCCATAAGGATAACTGCAGATCTTTCAATAGAAACTCTTCAGGCCAGGAAGGAATAGCAAGACATACTTAAAGTGATGAACAAAAATAACCTATAGCCCAGATTACTGTACCCAGCAAGGATCTCATTCAAATATGAAGGAGACATCAAAAGCTTTACAGACAAGCAAAAGCTGAGAGAATTCAGCACCACCAAACCAGCTCTCCAACAAATGCTAAAGGATATTCTCTAGACAGGAAACACAAAAAGGGTGTATCAACTCGAACCCAAAGCAATAAAGTAAATGGAAACGGGATCATACTTATCAATAATTACCTTAAACATAAGTGTGTTGAATGCCCCAACCAAAAGACAAAGACTGGCTGAATGGATACAAAAGCAAGACCCCTATATATGTTGTCTACAAGAGACCCACCTCAAAACAGGGGACACATATAGACTGAAACTGAAGGGCTGGAAAAAAATTTTCCATGCAAACAGAGACCAAAAGAAAGCAGGAGTAGCAATACTCATATCAGATAAAATAGACTTTAAAACAAAGGCTGTAAAAAGAGACAAAGAAGGACAGTACATAATGTAACAACAACACAATAATAGTGGGAGACTTTACTACCCCACTCACACCTATAGATCAACTAAACAGAAAATTAACAAGGAAACACAAACTTTAAACGATACAACAGACCAGTTAGACCTAATTGATATCTATAGGACATTTCACCCCAAAACAATGAATTTCACCTTTTTCTCAAGCGCACATGGAACCTTCTCCAGGATAGATCACATCCTGGGCCATAAATCTAGCCTTGATAAATTCAAAAAAATTGAAATCATTCCAAGCATCTTTTCTGACCACAATGCAGTAAGATTAGATCTCAACTACAGGAAAAAAAAAAAAAACTATTAAAAATTGCAACATATGGAGGCTGAACCACACGCTACTGAATAACCAACAAATCACAGAATAAATCAAAAAAGAAATCAAAATATGCATAGAAATGAATGAAAATGCAAGCACAACAACCCAAAACCTGTGGGACACTGTAAAAGCAGTGCTAAGGGGAAAGTTCATAGCAATACAGGCATACAAGAAACAAGAAAAAAGTCAAATAAATAACCTAACTCTACACTTAAAGCAACTAGAAAAGGAAGAAATGAAGAACCCCAGGGTTAGTAGAAGGAAAGAAATCTTAAAAATTAGGGCAGAAATAAATGCAAAAGAAACAAAAGAGACCATAGCAAAAATCAACAAAGCCAAAAGCTGGTTCTTTGAAAGGATAAATAAAATTGACAAACCATTAGCCAGACTCACCAAGAAACAAAGGGAGAAAGATCTAATCAATAAAATTAGAAATGAAAATGGAGAGATCACAACAGACAACACAGAAATACAAAGGATCATAAGAGACTACTATCAGCAATTATATGCCAATAAGATGGACAACGTGGAAGAAATGGACAAATTCTTAGAAAAGTACAACTTTCCAAAACTGAACCAGTAAGAAACAGAAAAAATAAACTCAAAATGGATTAAAGATTAAACGTAAGACTAGAAACTATAAAACTCCTAGAGGAGAACACAGGCAAAACACTCTCCGACATACATCACAGCAGGATCCTCTAATGACCCACCTCCCAAAATATTGGAAATAAAACCAAAAATAAACAAATGGGACCTAATTAAAATTAAAAGCTTCTGTACAATAAAGGAAACTATATAAGCAAGGTGAAAAGACAGCCTTCAGAATGGGAGAAAATAATAGCAAATGAAGCAACTGACAAACAACTAATCTCAAAAATATACAAGCAACTCCTGCAGCTCAATTCCAGAAAAATAAACAGCCCAATCAAAAAATGGGCCAAAGAACTAAATAGACATTTCTCCAGAGAAGACATACAGATGGCTAACAAACACATGAAAAGATGCTCAACATCACTCATTATCCGAGAAATGCAAATCAAAACCACAGTGAGGTACCATTTCATGCCAGTCAGAATGGCCGCAATCCAAAAGCCTACAAACAATAAATGCTGGAGAGGGTGTGGAGAAAAGGGAACTCTCTTACACTGTTGGTGGGAATGCAAACTAGTACAGCCACTATGGAAAACAGTGTGGAGATTCCTTAAAAAACTGGAAATAGAACTGCCTTATGACCCAGCAATCCCACTCCTGGGCATACACATCAAGGAGACCAGAATTGAAAGAGACACGTGTACCCCAATGTTCATCGCAGTGCTATTTATAATAGCCAGGACATGGAAGCAACCTAGATGTCCATCATCAGACGAATGGATAAGAGAACCGTGGTATATATACACAATGGAGTATTACTCAGCCATTAAAATGAATACATTTGAATCCGTTCTAATGAGGTGGATGAAACTGGAGCCTATTATACAGAGTGAAGCAAGCCAGAAAGAAAAACACCAATACAGTATACTAACGCATATATATGGAATTTAGAAAGATGATAGTGATAACCCTGTATGCAAGACAACAAAAGAGACACAGAGGTATAGAACAGTCTTTTGGACTCTGTGGGAGAGGGCGAGGGTGGGATGATTTGGGAGAATGGCATTGAAACATGTATAATATCATATATGAAACAAATCACCAGTCCAGGTTCGATGCATGATACTGGATGCTTGGGGCTGGTGCACTGAGATGACCCAGAGGGATGGTATGGGGAGGGAGAAAGGAGGGGGGGTTCAGGATGGGGAACACGTGTATACCTGTGGCAGATTCATGTTGATGTATGGCAAAACCAATACAATATTGTAAAGTAATTAACCTCCAATTAAAATAAATTTATATTAAAAAAAATAAAAGTTAGCTTATTACCATCTAAAAAAATAGCGAGATTTTTAACATAAAAAAAGACAAAGATGACAATACAGTGCGAAGAAGAAAGATCGATTTTTTCTCAATAACTGGAAGTGGATCAACTAGATAACTATGTGGAAAAAAGCTGTCTTGATACATAAACCACAATACAGAAAAATCAATTATAGATGTATTACAGATCTAAAGATGGAAAGTAAAACAGTAAAACTGCTAGGAGGTAACAGAAGAGGGTAGACACCACCTAGGGAGTAGACAAGATGTTCTTATGTAGGACATATACAAAAACCACTAAATAAAAAGGAAATGATAAGTTGACATAAAAGGAAATGATTGATGAATAGAGTGTTTTCAATAAGACACCACAGACAGGGAGAAGATTTCTTAAGGAATATTCGTGTCCAAAATACATAAAGAACTCCTACTGATCACCAAGTAAAAGGCAGATAATCGGTGGGGAAAAAATGGGGAAAAGATCTTCACCAGAGGATATCTGAGTAGCAAATTAACATGAAAAGATTCTCAACCTGATGAGCCATCAATGAAATGCAAATATTAAAACTACAATAAGACACTCTTCAACAGCTACCAGAATGATTTAAAACAGACACTACCAAGTGCTGACAAAGATGTGGATCAACTGGGAACACCTATATACTGCTGATGGCTGGGTAAAAGTAATACACTCTCTTTGGAAAATTATCTGGTGCTTCCTGCTAAAACTGAACATATACATGCATACTCCCCTCTAATATCCAACAAAAGACATCAAGAATATTCCAACAGCATAACTTGAAATAGACAAAAAACTGAAAAATAAATGTCAGTCTACTATAGACTGGATGAATTGCGTGTATACTCATTCAATGAAACACTAAATGGAATAAGAGTGGGTGAATTACTACTACGCATAATAACGAATTAATCATACAGATAAATTTTGAAAGAAGTAAAACAGAAAACACATATGAGTGATTCTATTTACTTACAATTCAGAAAAAGACTAAGTTGTGATGACAGAAATCAGTACTGAAATAACACCTGGGAGAAGCTGATGACTAGGCAGGGGGCTTTTGGGGTGCTGAATTCATCTGAAAAATGGTCACATGTATATATTCACTCTGAGAAAATCCATCAAGTTGTACAGTTGTGACTTGTGCACTTTTATACATGAGTGTTACACTTTTAATTTTTTCTTTTTTTGGCCATGCTGTGTGGCCTACCATACCTTGAATTCCTTGACCAGGGATCAAACTTGAGACCAGGGCAGTAAAAGCACCCAGTTCTAACCACCAGACTGCCAGGGAATCCCCTACATTTCTTTTCTTTTCTTTTCTTTTCTTTTTCTTTTAAGGATTATTTGAAAGAAAAAGAGGGGTAGAAGAAATAAAATTCTGAGACTACAAGCCCATGCTTGAACCATCACTGCTTACTATCTTTAGATTTTAGCAGTAATTTAGATACTCTTCTCCTGGAGAAGCAAATGGCAACCCACTTCAGTATTCTTGCCTGGAAAATTCCATGGACAGGGGAGCCTGGTGGGGTCCATGGGGTTGCAGAGTCGCCCATGACTGAGTGACAGAGCACGCAGATACTCTTTTAATTTGAAACTGAGAATCTTGGTGGACATGACTGAGGCAAAGGCCACTATTTAGGTCAAGAAACCCCAGTCCCTTTTATTTAACAGGTCAGATGTGGCCTTCCTCACTTCACCTGACTCTAACAGTTACATCAGAGAATATAGGCTGTTGTGGTTATCCCATTTATTGTTTAAAAATAAGACTCAGCCATTCAAAGGGGTGTTCATTTTTCAAAGTTTTATGTTGGAACAACTAACATTAAATAAACAGATGTGATAAATAGAGTTAATGTTTCTGTACACACGTATGACAAGGATTTGATACTTATTAATGTTTATCTGTTAGTATAAAAAATCAGGTTTCAAAATAGCATATGGAATATAATATTATCATTTTTGTACTAAAATTATATAAACTGTACATTTCAGTACACTGGAAAACTAGGAAAAGATCTATAAAGATATGTATCAAAAGTTAACAAAGTTATCCCTTGATGTTTGATTTTCCTTTGTTCTCCTACACGTCTATTTTCAGTTTCACTGATACCAAGATAAAGTGATGAAAAATCTTTTAAAAAGTCCATTTCATATGATTCCATATGTGTATATCTATCTATATATATATATATTTCATAAATAAAACTAATTTCTAGAAGTATGAATAGGGGATTTTCTCTGGAGACATATGTAATGACTACAATGGTACATAAGTGAGGCTTGTAGGATGCTGGTAATGTTCTATTTTTTGTTATGGGTACTAGTGACATGGGAAGTTTAATTTGTGAAAATTCATTCATCTGTGCAATTTTCTATTGATAGCCCAGATTGTACCAGCAACATTTAAAAACTAACTATATACATTTGGTTACTGATCATTTTCTTTTCCTTTGCAATTAAAATTTATTTTTTAAAAATCTACCTAAATGAAGTTTTGGTTATTTTAATTCAGCTAAAGAAAAAATCTTATGGCACAGAAGTCTTCTGAATGTAACTTCATATGTCAAAAATGTGATTACAGATGGTAACTATTAGTGATACCATTTATATTTACCTGATAGTGAGGTTTATACCACTGCTTTAAGTCCCAATCCCAAAGAATCATCTGAAAGAAAAAATAAATAAAAGAATTCATTTAGTTACAAAATGGAGCATCTTCAATTACACAAAAACAGCTTAAATTTTGGGAGAGAAATTGGGGAGGTGAGAATACAAATGATCTCTAGATGGAATATTTCATTAATTACACAATCTGTGATTGAAAAAGCAAGAGAGTCAGAATAAAGTCACTAAACTAAGCTATAGTAACCTTTAAAATATCTATTACCACAGAACCAAAAATATAAATCCAAAATCACATCCATTTACTAAAAATACACGAAAAATGAGAAATCACCGCTCTCCCCCCTTCCCACCCTCTCCAAAGGCTCATAATTTGTCATTTTAAACCAGTGTCAGTAGGTGGTGCTATTTCCTTAGCAACAAGGCTCTGTTGTCAAAAGCACCTTTAAAAACCTTGCCTGCGGGTTACATAAAGCATAAAAGAGTGGATTTATAAAAAGTTACACACAACCCTTTTGATTCACAGATTTAATTAGTTCCTCTGTTTCTCTTCTTTATAGATTATCAATGATAACTTCTTAGTACTAGACTAGTTTTTTCCTGCCCGTCTCTTCCTAGCAGGCTGTGGGGCTACTTCCCCATCCAACAGTCACGACTGCTCAAGGAGACAAAATTAGCTCAAATTTGGCAAGCTATAGCTGCTAACTATGATTAAATCTAATTTCTTTTAAATTTACTTGAATTGTTAAATAAGTTTCTTCCTTTTGCCTAAATAACTGATATAATGACGATTTTCTACATAGCTTTGAACCCTAACCGTGAACATAAGCCTAGTTAATTTGTAATCCAATCACACAATTTCTCTGTACTGAAATATTTGTTTCTAATCATCAGGCTCCTGATGCAAAAGATCTTAAAATGTTATCTCTTCTTTCATTGGTCCAATATTTCATTTAGGAGTTGACAGAATTTTTTCATAAAGGTACAGATAATTTAGGCTTTTCAAGCCACATAAGGTCTCCATGGCATATTCTTTGCTTTTTGTTTTACAATCCTTTAAAATGCAAAACAAAACAAATATTCTTAGCTCTGTGACCACACAAAAAAGGTTGCTAGCAGGATTTAGTTGTGGGCTACAGCTTGGAGACCCCTTTTAAAAATCATTATTTGTCCTTATCACCATCTCCTTGTCAACATCCTTGCAGAAAGTCATCTCTTGCCAGTGAAGAGAACATATTTCTTCCAAAAGAAAATCCAGACATACATAACTGCTTACAAAATTGATGGACTAGTACCTGCAAAATTGCTATGGTACAGCAACATGAAAAGAATTTAATAT
The DNA here is from genome assembly GCF_001704415.2 of Capra hircus. NCBI lineage: Eukaryota > Metazoa > Chordata > Mammalia > Artiodactyla > Bovidae > Capra > Capra hircus. Next base: position 44,357,460 of record NC_030822.1, on the reverse strand, counting down.
ATATTAGTAGACTCATCAAATTGACACAGTATTTTATATAGCCCTAAGTGTGGTCCTCATATAATTGCTTCAGGCTGTGATTTAACCAGCATATATACTGCATTAATTAATGCAGTTTAAGACACTAACAACTTCCTAAGAACATTCACATTAAGATTAAAGTAACCTAAAATCCCCAAGTTTCTTGTATACTTGTTATAAAAAGTAGTGAAAGTGTTAGTTGCTCAGTCATGTCTGACTCTACGACCCCATGGACTGTAACCTGCCAGGCTCCTCCACCCATGGAATTCTCCAGGCAAAAATACTGAAGTGGGTTGCCATTCCCTTCTCCAGGGCATCTTCCTGACCCAGAAATCGAACCTGGGTCTCTTGCACTGCAGGCAGGTTCTTTACCATCTGAGCCACCAGGGAATACATGTTCTATTTGCATGCTATGGTTACACAACTGGCTTTTTAGTCCCGAGTGCAATACTTTACTTCAGTCCTGATTTTAGCCTGTCCAAATTTCTTTGGCGAGTGGAATGTTGACTAGCCTATTTACCATTCTTCCCTTCATCATGACATTTGTAAATGTGATGCTTCCTTAAGTTCACTAAAAAAAAAAGTACAGAGTGGACAGGAATGAAGACAGGACCACCGACTGGGTCACTAAAGACTACCAATGAGATTTGTGTCTGAGTCTGCAAACTTGCCTAACATGCTATTGTCCAATCCATACTCCCACATTTCTTCTACAAGGGTACCATCAAATGGTGACATACCTGGGCCTCATTTCTCCTCCTCATCAGTCTGAGTAGAAGTTGATTTCTTGCTAACTCCGGCATACTTTCATCATGAGGTTTTCTTAACATTCCTTGCTTCCCACCTGCTACTCTGGCTTTGAATAAACTCTCGAGCAGTAGCTGTCTAATTTGCAGTGACTTTCTCTGTGATCAAAAATACATTTGCCAAAAAGCAGCAGGTCTTAGTCTGAAATCCCCTGCATATTAGGAACTGAAATAGATACAGTGAAAGCCACAAATTGCTGGCAGACTCACTTCTGTGTAAACTGGACAAGAAGAATATTAGTGATTTTGAGAAAACAAAATTTCTGCGTAAGTAGTAGAAGATGTATGATCCAGGAATCACACAGCTGCAGTGAGACACATCTTAGAGCAGTTACTCAATGTGTGGTCCACAATAAGAAAGTACAGAAATGAAGAGTAAATGTTTAGAGATGTTTATACCAATTTGATATAAAATTTGCTATTTCATGTCATTTGAATATTATTGCTTTTATCTATTGAATTTGCTTTCTTGGCATTTCTTATGTCGCCAAACAAAAAAACACATGGCTCAAAATTGGTTTTCTAAAGCTCAAGGTACTAACAAAAACAGTAACATAAATAACTCCAAATAAATGTTAAGCCTACATCAAGAACAACACTAATACAAACTCACTACAAATCTGTGCGTGTGATAATACCATACAAAACCATAAAAGCAAAAATATTACTAAACCATACAACAGTGACCATCTAAAAACTGGACTCTTTTTTTTAGACTACATGTTATCTGCTTTGAAAGTTTTATGACAGTCACGCAAAATGTGAAGCCTTTTCGGTAAACCAGTAGAACTTTTCCAGAACAATCACATAAAACTTTCTTATATGAAACTGAAGATTTCTGCTTCTAAAATAGAAGTGACATAAACTGGAGGCACTATTCAGATTCTGTGCACCCCAAAGGAAAAGCATATAATTGCCAAGAGATGTGTAAAATTAACCACACAGATGATAAACTTTATGCCAGAAGAGAGAACAGACCAAAACATCTCCAAAATGTATTTACTATGCAACACCCTGGGACATCACAGAACTGAAAAGGCATATAAGGCAAGAGTGATTACTGTCATATTTATACACAGCAAATACTTCAGGGGCTTTCCTGGTGGCTCAGACGGTAAGAGTCTGCCTACGGTACAGGAGACCTGGGTTCAATCTCTGGGTCAGGAAGATCTTTGGAGAAGGGAATGACAACCCTTCCGTTATTCTTGCCTGGAGAATCCCATGGACAGAGGAGCCTAGTGGGCTACAGTCCAAGGGGTTGCAAAGAGTAAATGCACACATGGGATGAATCTAGACCAGCTCTTGGTTTACGTTCAATACACACAGCAGAAGATGGGGGACAACTTTTTTATGTTTATCACTGAAAAACCCATACTACAAAATAGGATTTTTTTTTTCCTATTTAATCATTATTTTGTGAACTATGATAGAGACTTGAAAATGTGCTGGAATTAGTTCTGAATCAGCTATTGCACAGCAAAGAAGAGCCTGGCGAAACAATGAGAGTATCTCTTAACTGCAGATCTATCACTGCTTTATTCACAGAAAACGGCTGGTGGTTAAAACACACGCTGGGCACGATTCAGTGGTAGAGAAATAGTGTAAGAGTAAATGCATTCAATGTTTGGCCACAGAAAGTACATCTTTTCAGTGTGCTGTGGGAAAATGGAGTGCAAATAAAAACTATAAATAGCAGATAGGAGTATTTTTTGCAATAAAATGCAAAGAGCTTCTATTTCTCAAGTTTCTAAGCATGACAATGCCCATTAACTTAGCAACAGACACAGCCTCAAAAGTAATTTTCAGTGACAAATCTCTTTACGATTACAGGGTCCATGTTGAATTTCAGTATTCAGAGTCAACAGTCAAAAAACTACTCGCTGCATTCCACTGTAAATTACAATTTTGCTCTAATTTTTTCAATTTAAGAAAATAGAAAAAAGAATCTGGTTGGGTATACAGACTATGTTAAATAGGTTGTGAATCTACAACACACAACCTATTTACTCATCAGTGAGCTAAAACAAGTATCTTTAATACTGCAAACAATGGTCACTAATTTTGTTTTTAAAAACTGAGTCATTTTAATACATTTATTTAATACTGGTAGGTAACCACCACACACACTGAATACACAGTGGATGGTGGATGGGTATTAAAAGTTTAAGAAACATTGGTAAAAGCATTCATTCCTCCAAAATAACATGGAGCTCTTTTAAAATTTTACCTCCAAGTAGCCAGTATATGCTCTATATCAATTGTTCCAAAGTCAGCAAAACCTAAACTTCACTCTCAATACCAAAGGAAATCCTATAAATAAATATAAGGATAAACAATTCAAATATTATCAAATTTTGAATCAAGTAAAAAAGAGTTTTAGTGACTATGGTATGTTCTCAAAACATGGTTCTGTTATATGATAAGATGTCATTTCATGAAAGGATGAATTTTAATTGCTGTTTTTAGAAGCTTCCGGTACTCCATTTGTCTCTTCCCATCTAAATTCAAATATTACACAGTATCAGAAATTAGTACATATTTTCACACTGTAGACATCTGTTCAAAAATAATTTTAAAAACAGCATTTTCTCATAATTTAAGTAACATGTGAGGTGCCTATTATTAAAAAAAAAATTCTTTTAGTTGATTTGATAAAAGTAAACCCAAAACTGTGCTTTTATAAACTCAGCTTTTCTTTGTGGTTAAAAAGTTGAATCCTGATAAAAGTTTCTGTTTGAATCTGTTTGTAAGTCCAACATGCTTTACAGAGCTCCACGAAACCACCAACACCACAGTGAAACATCAGCAGCACAACCAGGAGATGTTATCAGGTTCAATTGCGTCAATGAGGTTTTACTTCATTGTTCCCTAATGTAGCCAAGAAGAAAAACATATATGTGTCCTCAAGTTAAGCTTAGAGAACTGTGACACTTATGTGAAATTCGAAAGATTAGCTATTATGTGACAGCTGTGAATTAACTGTTAAAACATACTTTATTTTCAGCATTTTCACTTGAGCTTCGTGTATAAATCTAGGTTAATTTATTGAATTTCAGTACTTTCAACTTTTTCTGTGCCTTTCAACTTTAGGCCCATTTAACTATATTTATTGACCATAAACCCAAAACATAAAATAAATGGACACCCTAAAAAGCTAAACTAAAACTGTACAACTGTACTTTCTAATAGTCTAAAGTGCAACGACAGTCACCTTGACCCCTGCATGACAAATAAAGGCCCCAGTCAGAAAACCTGAGAATAAGGGCAAAAAAAAAAGGGGGGGGGGGTGTCTGTGTGTGTGTCTCTCTGTGTGTGGTGGGGTGGAAACCTGAGAATAAGAGCCACAAAAAGGGGGGCGGGTGTGGTAGGGGTGGAGACTAGTATTACTTGGAAACTAGTCTCATTTACTATTCTTACCAATCAATCAAAACATGATTCCAGCTGTGGTGATTTAGACTGCAAGCTACACACCAGCACTGTTAGATGCCTAATACACAGCAGCTTCTTTAATCTTTCCTAGAGTTCTTTGCGGTAAGCCTATTTCCCCGTTTTACAAATGACACAATGGAGACTAAGAAGGTGAAGTAACCTGCCCAGAGTCACATGACTAGTAAGTGGCAGAGACAGAAATTAAATTCAGAGCTGTCTCATTCCAAAGCTTTTTAAGGATTCTTAAGCATTATGCTAAACGGTCTTTTTTTTTTTTTCACTTTGTATCCGGGTATAGCTAATTAACAATATTGTGACAGTCTCAGGTGAACAATGAAGGAAGTCAGCCATACATATACACGTATTATGCTACACCATCTTATATTCTCAGCACTACTATGTGCTAGTAATATGGCAGGTGCTTGACAGCCATGTAGAATCAACAATTTTGCAAGTAACCCCATTTATATATGGAGAACTTGAGGCTTAGTGATTATTCTCCATTTGCCTCTCAGATCCCTTCTTTGTCCTCTTCTCCATGATGGGGAGGCTGACCCCTACACTCTGCATCTCCCAAGCTCCCATGCAGCTGACATCCACTTAGGTTAGGAGATGATGGCAAGAAACTCGAGTTTGGGAGGAGAGGAAAATAGTTGGCTTTTCTGCTGCCTGCATGACTACAGCTCTTAATCAGTTGGTCTTCCCTTCACAACTTCAGCTGTGACTCTGAAACACTATTTCCATCCTTGTTCTATCAGCCTCAGGTGAGGTAACAGCTTTCTAGTGTTACTAGCTCTCTAGTTGTCTAACCATCCCTTGATCATCCTCTTAGGCTTGTTCCTTCTTTTAAGGTTTATTTGAACCACCTCGGAGTGAATTCAATTAATATTTCTTGCAATCCTAAATACCGGGACATTGTGAACCAAGTTCTATTAGGTGTCAGCTAGTAAATCGCAAAGCAAATATCTGAACTCAGAATTATCGCCCTTCAAATTTTATTCTCTTTCTAGTACTATGCTGAAAGGATAATTATTTAAGTTTTTAATGAGATTTCTTTTCAAAAACTATAAAAAAAAGATTATCAGATCATCAGATTACCCTCCAATACCTGATCCCGTATTTCCTGCATTTCATTCTGTCACTACAGCTGAACTTGCCGAGCTCTAGTCAGTGACTCAGTTTTCCATAAATGGTCTAGATCCAATCTGCTGGTACCCGCATCTTGCTTCAGAAGTGTCTGACTCTTTGCGACCACATGGACTGTAGCTCATCAGGCTTCCTCTGTCCGTGGGATTCTCCAGGCAAGAATACTGGAATAGGCTGCCATGCCCTCCTCCATGGGTTTGATCCCAAGATCCAGTCCAGGTGTCTACCTGAGACTGCTTCACAAGCAGCTCTCTCCCTCGCTCTTCCATCATCATTTTTTCTCTCTACTAAATCATTCCCATTATTCCCATTAGACTATAAACATGCCGCAATTTCTCACCTCTCACACACACACAAACTTTTTCATGATCTTACACTCAGCCTCTATCCCACTTCTTTGCTTCCATTTATAGCAGAGCTCCTCAAGGGTAATGTTTACTTTTTGTTTCCAATTATTCTCCTGTAATTCTCTCTGAGCTATACTAGATGGTCCTTGAACATGCCAGGCAACTCCAATGAAGATTTTTTTCCTAAAGCTGTACTGATAATTCAGAATTTAAAAGATAGCACTTAAAACATACATGTAAGTTTGGGCTTTTTTCTCAAGAGTTCCAAACTAGAAACAACAATATTTACAGGGAGGGTACAAATATAAGTTGAGTGGGAAAAATATGAAGTAATGAAGTCATAGAATGTTTGAAAAAGAGCACCAACTAAAACATTTACAGCCTATTGATCTTATGAGACTTGTTTTTATTATTTGATGTTCTTAAATTGAATTAAAACACCTACTTTATTTTTAATCTTTCAGAATCATTTTAAAACAGTTTAACACATCACGGTCTCATTAGTTGTGCTAAAGGAATTCAAGCACAGAGAGTCGTTTTCTAAATATATGAAATAGCATCTATCTTATCAGTATTCTTAATCTCTTATCCACTCTAGATGTTTTCAAGTTTTTACCTACCTGCTTCTCTTCTAGACCCGTGTCCTTCTAGATATATAACTTAGTACATACCTCAACTGGTTTCTCTGTCCTATCATTAAGCAGAATTTTATCTCTACCTCAGACATGGTCTCTACATTCCTACCAAGAGATACATATTCTGAGGAGAATGTACCAAAAATAACTGAAAAAAAAAAAAAGGAATTGCAAGCCTATAACTTCCGTTTTTCCCCCTAATGTGAACAGTGTTTTCCTTTTAAGTTTCTGTATAATTTTCAGTGGGGCTTCTCAGGCGGCTCAGTGGTAAAAATTCCACTTGCCAATGCAGCAGATATGGGTTCAATCCCTGGTCTAGGAAGCGCCCCTGGAGAAGAAAGTGACAACCCACTCCAGTATTCATGCCTGGGAAATCCCATGAACAGAAGAACCTTGTGGGCTACAGTCCATGTGGTCACAACTCAGTTGCTGAACAACAACAAAAATAATTTTTCAGTATAGTTTAAGCAAAAGATTAAATTAATAATAGCTAATATTTAAAAGACCTTACTAAAACATGTGAACAATTCAGGATCGCATGGTGGTGGTGGTTTACTTGCTAAGTCATGTTAGACTCTTGCAAACCCATGGACTATAGCCTGCCAGGCTCCTCTGTCCATGGGTTTTTCCAGGCAAGCATACTGGAGTGAGTTGCCATTTCCTTCTCCATCAGGATCACATGAGGAGTGCCTTAAAAAATATTTTTATGAACAAGAGCCAAAGAGAAAAAAACATTCCACACCTCAATCAATAGGAATATGCTACAAACTTGACTCTGATTTGGAAAGAAAATTGGGAAATCACAATGGTCTTCTGGGGATTTGAGGTTGATCTAAGATCAACCTAAAATCTAAGGACATGTTCCTCTATACATACAGTAACTCAGGCAGATTGATGCCAGAGCCCAGGCTCTCAAACACTTTACTGCACTGCTTCTCACCTACTAAGCAGGCTGCACTGTTCCACTCCTCGCCACCCCCACATCAACTCTGTACTGCTCACAGAGCTGAAAGATCCACAAATTGCACAGACATTCAAGTAAAACAAAGGAACTATCTAGTCCTAGGCAGGCATACCCCCTGCCTAACAAAGCAAATATAACAGATGATAGTTTTTTTTTCTCTGATTGCCCATTATAACTTATCTGAGAACAGATATAAAGTTAAGAATGATGAACCAACCAGTAAAATAATTATATATATATGGAGGGAAAATAAAATAACATGCAAATTCTCTGCTGGAAGTCCATATGTTTAGAAGTTCTCCTTGACTCTCCTGATATTTAGGACTCTCTAATATGTTTACGCAGACACATGAGCTTTGTATTTCCAAACAACACAATGGAGAATCCCAATGGTATTTCGTCATGAGCAGAGAGTACATTTCGCCAATAATGTGTAATCTTTGTCCCAAGAGGAATACTTGAAGAGGGTTAGAATACTGTTGTAGGAAAAATCTAGAATTTCCCTCTAAGGGTTCGGCTCCAGGCTTTGATACCCTCTTGCAATCTGCCCACTCCACCCTGCCTTCGATCATTAGAACTATCAGTGCCCAGAACTATGGGCCCAGAAACCATTCAGATTATGGAAATTCCCCATCTTCAAACATGTCCAGCCCATTTGGAGAGAGGTTGGAAATCATTGTAGGTAATAGCTAAATATTGTTTGGGTAATGCATTTGAAAGAGAACAAATGGTGACCTTTAATCAGTCTCAAGTCTTTTAGTGTCCTCAAATTCCTACTTCATTGCAACTAAAAGTAAAACATCGTTGAAGGGGGGAGGCAACCTCAAGTATGGCAAACCATAGGCAACAAAAGAGGCTCTGAAAACCTTGTGTTTACTATATTAGGTACTCTGTTGGGAGCTTTATATATACAGGTATTATTACCTTCAGCCTATGAGATCACTTTTTATAAATAATTAAAGTAACTTGTTGAGTGAATAAATGGCTCATTTTTTAGTTCCTCTTTCCTCTTCCCCATAACAATTCAATTTGATCTAGATGTTTCTGATTTTTTGCCATAACCGTATTTTCACATTTTTATATCAGGCCTTGATCACTTTCAACAGCTTCCAATCAATTTTATCTACTTTATATAGTAAAATCAAACTTCAAAGCCATATATTATGATACGCTCCTGTTAGAAATATTCAGAGTATATTTGAACTTAGGGGAGTTTAGAAGTTAATTCCAGTGTTCTCATTTTACAGATAAAGAAAACAAGGACCAGAGTAATTAAGGGATTTTTCTTTGCCCTTCCTACTCTCTGCCTAAAATCACTCAACTAAAAACATCTACCTGTAAGCAGTCAAGTAAAACAAATGAGACAAGCTGCTTTTAAATGAGACAAGTCTTCCCCTAAGAATTTGTTGTTGCTGTTGCTCAGTTGCTAAGTCACGCTGGACTCTGCAACCCCATGGACTGTAGCACGCCAGCCTCTTCTGTCCTCCACTATCTCCTGGAGTTGGCTCAAATTCATGTACATTGAGTTAGTGATTCTGTCTCATTCTCTGCCCCCACTTCTCCTTTTATTATTCTACCAACTCATCTTTCCAACCAAATTCACATATGATTATCTCCCCAAACCCATGGGGGAAAATCTAACAACAAAAATCTGCTTACCACTTTCTACATCTGAGTTAAACCTTCCCATTTTCCTTGGTTCCTATTCTCTACTTCCTATTTCTTAATCTCAGTTAATGTAGCTGACCTCATTAACTAAAAGAAATACTTAAAGGCTACAATGGAGGAATTCTTTAATAAAGTTTTTTTTTTTTTTTTTGGGGGGGGGCTGCAAGGCATATGGGATCTTAGGTCCCTGACCAGGGAACAAACCTGGGTCCCCCTGCATTGGGAGTGTGGAGCCTTAGCCACTGGACCACCAGGGAAGTCCCTAAAAAAGGTTTTTGAAAGTAGCAACTGGAAGTTCCTTTAGAAAGCAACAATCATGACTTAGATTTTTCAGTATGAACTACCACATTGCCAATATAATAAAGATTCAGGACCACAAACAAAGAACTCTTATTCTGTCAAATGGCTACATCTCCAAAACATAAAGGACATTTTATACAAAAAGGACTGTATAGGAAAGTAGACAGGTATATGGAAGAATATTTTCTGGGCTTCTCTGGCAGTCCAGTGGTTAAGAATCTGCCTTGCAGTGCGAACGATGCAAAGGACAGCGGTTTGATCCCTGGTCTGTGAAGATCCCACGTGCTGGGGAGCAACAGTCCGTGCACCACAACTACTGAGCCGGCGCGGCAACTGCTGAAGCCAGCATGCCTAGAGCCTGTGCTCTGCACCAAGAGCAGCCACTGCAACGAAGACCCAGCATAGCCAAAAAAATAAAAATAAACAAACCCATTTTTTAAAATGTTTTCTTACCGCTTGTTTATATAGCTTGTCATGGGTAAAGTTTTAAGGAACAGAGATACATTTACTAGGCCTTTGTCTGTGTTGTTGTTTTTTTTTTTTTTTAAGAACTGGGGCTTCCCTGGTGGCTCAGATGGTAAAAGAGTCTGCCTGCAATGCAGAAGACCTGGTTTGGACTCCTCGGTTGGGAAGATCCCCTGGAGAAGGGAATGGCTGCTCACTCCAGTATCTGACTCCAGAATTCCATGGACAAAGGAGCCTAGTGGCTTACAGTCTATGGGGTCAGAAAGAGTCAGATACGATTGAGAAACTAACATTTTCACTTTTTCTTTCACCACTGGTTTATATAACTTCTCAGGGGTAAAATTTTAAGTAACAGAGATTCATTTACTATGCCCTTTCCTGCCCTTTTTTTTTAAAGAACAGAGTATTAAATTTAGGAAGTAGAGGTATTAAAGAAAATTATCAAAGCATCAGAGTAGATTTTAATTAACCAAGAAACTTAAAAATGTATACTAACAAAACTATTTTTCCACTTAATATTAAATTTTACCACTTTTCATTTGGCATTTTTATCAGTCAGGTGGAAATTACTCAAGTTGGCAGCAGTATTTGTTATTTGAGTAAACAAGTTTTGTCATAACAGATAAAAATTAGGCAAAGATAATAGCCCCATAGTGACTTGATCTGAAAATGAAAATGGAACCTCAAGTCAAAAAAAAAATCAGATTTCCCCAGGGATCATCAAAGTATCCCACAGTATCCCAAATATATGAAACAAAGTGTACTAAAAGTTTTATGTTTTGCATAGGCAAAATGACTTTAATATCTTTTGAATACAGAGATAAATTTAACACATTTAAATAAAAATTTTACCATATAAGAGACCACTAAACACTAATTTTCCATGTATAAAATCATGAAAATCTATAAACTATTTAAATTAGCTAATACTACAATGTAACATGGATCAGCTAAAGAAACCAAAAGATCAAAAGCTAGTTTCAAATAACTCTAGATACCCTATCTAAAAACTTAGAGCAACTATTGACTCTTTTGTTTGCTATCAATTTATTTTCAAATATGAAGCCTTCTAACAGTGCTGCACAAATAATACCATTAGTTACTCCAACTGGCAAAGAAAACGAAACCAACTGTTATATTAAAGTCTGTCAATGATCAATATATTAGTAAAAATTTTAAGAGACTTCTTAACTATCTTTCCTCCTGTCCCCTCCCCCAATTAATGGTTACTCACTCATCAGAGGACAAATGCACACAAACCTAGCATTTTGCTGAGATTAGTGAGTCCAGTACCATGGGAAATTATGCTAATTTTTGACCATGAAACTATTACAAAATAAACTAACCTATTCTTTTTTGTAGCTGATAGTTAATGAACTCAGCTCAATAAACTATCAGCCTGGCAACATGGAGTCAGGACAGGCACTATTTACTGATTCACCAACTATTAAATCAGACGCAAATTATGCACCTTCAGCCTCTAGGAGGACAAGGTCTTCCCACCATCTAGCAAAGTGAGCACCTAGCACATAAGAGCTGCTTAATAAACACTTGTAGCAAGAATTAACCTGTAACTTGTCACATCAGTTACTTATTCTTTATTTTTGGTGGCACTGGGTCTTCATTGCTGTGCCTGCATGCTTTATCTAGTTGCGGTGAGCGGGGGCTCCTCTTCACTACAGCACGTGGGCTTCTCATGGCCTCTCCTGTTGCCGAGCATGGGCTCCAGGCCATGTGGACTTCAGTAATTGTAGCACACGGGCTCTAGAGCACAGGATCTCTAGCCATGGTGCTGGGCTTAGTTGCTCTGCAGCATGTGAAATCTTCTCCGACCAAGGATCGAACCCATGTTCCTTGAACTGGCAGGTGGATTCTTATCCACTGTACCACCATGGAAGTCCCACTTTTCCCATTTTATAAGTTTGAAATTTTGATTATGTAGCCTATTAATACTAATAGTAGCTAAATATTTAGCGAGAGCTTGCTTACCATATGACCTGCTGTCCTTGTTTTTACAGTTAATCATGGCTGCGAGAGACGAAATTGACCAAGTTTACATGGCAGGTGAGTGGCAGAGCAAACACTCAAGCTGGTCTTTCTACCTACAAGATCCAGAATTTTAATAACAATATTTCACTGGATTATTTGTAATTCATTATCATACTAAGAATCTCTACTATATAAGTCTGTTTTATCCCACAGCAAAGATCAGTTTACAAAAATGTGAAAGTAAATGGGACTTCCCTGGTGGTCCAGTGGCTAAGACTCCAGGCTCCTAATGCAGGGGCCTGGGTTTGATCCCTGGTCAGGGAACAAGTGGTCCACATGCTACAACTAACAGTCTCCCGCTGTAACTAGGATCCTGCCTGCTGCAATGAAGACCAAAGATCACAAGTGCCAAACTAAGACCCGATGCAGCCAAAGAAGTAAATAAATTTTTAGAATGTGAAAGTACAGAATTTTCAAATCATAAATAATTATAATACATTACTTGCCTTCCTGGCTTATACTACTTAGTCTATTGCTGAAGCTGAGTTCTTAATCACTAAAAACAACATTTGCTTCTATTAGAGAACAGAACAACTCTATGCAATGGAAGAAGGGGCCTACCCACTTAGAAAACCAGGGGCTAAGCTATTTTTGTTCCAGATGCCAGCATATAGAAGAATGCACTATCTTAAACCTGTTGTGAATATAAAATTAAGAATGTACTTTATAAAACATAAAGCACTACAGAAATGCTCAGAAAATCATATTTCATGTGTTTATATGCTATTGTCCAAAATACATGTAGCCCAGATTGCTCACACTTAAGACTATGTTAGTGTGCATTGCTGTATAAACAATTTTGCTCCCTATGCTGAATATTCTCTATTTTTCCCTTCAGATCCACTCTCTAAATGGCAGTTTTCTCTTAGGAGGCTGAAAATTTTGGACTGCATCAAAAGGTTGTCATCTGGCTTTGTCATGGGGGACTACAGGAGGCACCAGCAGGAGAGGAGAGGGCAGGAGGAGAGTGAGGCCGAGGTATTTATAGGTGAGGACACCATCAGCTCCCTCTGAGACAGCACAGGCTCACAGTGGCTCAATTCCTCCTCTAAAGCCGCAGCTCCTGTGAGGGACCTTCTTCTGTATCTCCCAGAGCTTTATCCCTTGTCTCTTCAGGCGGTAGTAAGGGTTATTTATGTTACCTCTCTTCACACTTTTACAAATTAAAGTGAAAGTGTTAGTCACTCAGTTGTGTCCGTCTCTTTGCAACCCCTTGGACTGTATGTAGCTTGCCAGGCTCCTCTGTCCATGGAATTCTCCAGGCAAGAACACTGGATTGGGTAGCCGTTCCCTTCTCCAGGGTATCTTCCCACCCAGGGATTCAACCTGGGTCTCCTGCATTGCAGGCAGATTCTTTACCATCTGAGCCACCAGGAAAACCCCCTTCCTCACTTGGTGGGTAACGCCATGTGGCAACGCTGCTGCTGGTCACCCACACCCCATGCCAGACAGGCCCGGCTCCTGGTGCTCACTTTTATAAACAGTTCTTTACTAAACAATCCTGTGGTGGTGGTTTAGTCACTAAGCCATGTCCGACTCTTGTGACCCCATGGACTGTAGCCTGCCAGGCTCCTGTACATTGGATTCTCCAGGCAAGAATACTGGAGTGGGTTGCCATTTCCTTCTCCAGGGGATCTTCCTGATCCAGGAATCGAACACGGGTGTGCTGCACTGCAGGCAGATTCTTTACCAACTGAGCTATAAGGGAAACTCTATAATGATCCTCAGTTACTCCATTTTAGTGTGCCATTTGTTTCTCCCTAAAACCATGGCTGGTATACTACCCTACATCACTTGATTTAGGCACTGTTTTTCCTAATTCTCCCTTAATATCCTTAGCACTCAGCATGAACACCTGTATATAAAGTATACTAGAAAGGATACTAGACAGAAAATAAGAATATCTTAGTTCTTTTTTCACTTCTACCAATGACTAGCGTCCACTAAATCAAAGAAGTTGGATTAAATGGTAAAGTCTGTTCCAGAAATGATGTCTTTTTTTTTTCTATACTGACAGTTGAAACCTCACCAATAGAGTTTTATTTGTGTTTGGATAATCATGGGAATACTTAAAAACAAATGAGTAATTGTTTAGCACTTTTTATTTAAAGGGTCAGAGAGTAAATATGTTAGACTTTGTAAGCCAAAAAGCAAAATCAAAAGCTACTATGTCGGGATTTCTATAACTACAAACATATTGCTACAGTTTAAGTTTTTGTAATCAAGTTCTGCCCATGGGAAGAATGAAATGAATTTGGAAGGAGCATTTCATTTAACTGGGACTCCTTTATATAGCTGGTTTTCCCTGTCCTCAACATCAGTGTCACCTGTTAATGTTCATCTGTAATGATCTTATATGTGTCACCTTTGAAAATGTCTTTTCATGCAGACAGGGACTGGCAAATATTGGTACCAGGCCACAAACAAGTGATTTTAATTGAATATAATCATTACTTTAAAGGTATGGATAGAATTATATTAGAGTGACTCTACAAAACGATCTTCACAACCCAGATAATCACAATGGTGTGATCACTCACCTAGAGCCAGACATCCTGGAACGCAAAGTCAAGTGGGCCTTAGGAAGCATCATTACGAACAAAGCTAGTGGAGGTAATGGAATTCCAGTTGAGCTATTTCAAATCCTAAAAGATGATGCTGTGAAAGTGGTGCACTCAATATGTCAGCCAATTTGGGAAACTCAGCAGTGGCCACAGGACTGGAAAAGGTCAGTTTCCATTCCAACCTCAAAGAAAGGCAATGCCATAGAATGCTCAAACTACTGCACAATTGCACTCATCTCACACAATGCTCAAAATTCTCCAAGCCAGACTTCAACAATACGTGAACTGTGAACTTCAGATGTTCAAGCTGGTTTTAAAAAAGGCAGAGGAACCAGAGATCAAATTGCCAACATCCGCTGGATCATCAAAAAAGCAAGAGAGTTCCAGAAAAAAAACATCTATTTCTGCTTTACTGACTATGCCAAAGCCTTTGACTGTGTGGATCACAATAAACTGTGGAAAATTCTTCAAGAGATGGGAATACCAGACCACCTGACCTGTCTCTTGAGAAACATGTATGCAGGTCAGGAAGCAACAGTTAGAACTGGACATGGAACAACAGACTGGTTCCAAATAGGAAAAGGAGTACGTCAAGGGTGTATATTGTCACCCTGCTTATTTAACTTATATGCAGAGTACATCATGAGAGTACATCTAAAGGAGATCAGTCCTGGGTGTTCATTGGAAGGACTGATGTTGAAGCTGAAACTCCAATACTTTGGCCACCTGATGAAAAGAGTTGACTCATTTGAAAAGACCCTGATGCCTAGGAAAGATTGAGGGCAGGAGGAGAAGGGGACGACAGAGGATGAAATGGTTGGATAGCATCACCAACTCAATGGACATGAGTTTGGGTAAACTCCGGGAGTTGGTGATGGACAGGGAGGCCTGGTGTGCTGTGGTTCATGGGGTCGCAAACAGTTGGACACAACTGAGCAACTGAAATGAACTGATATTTGCATTTCAGCATGTCATTACATTGCAGATAACCCATTCCAGTTGAAGGTTACTTGGAAATTCCCTGACTGTGCAGTCAAATGGATTCTGAAATATGGAAAATCCTTGACTTACTTTGAGTTCTGCATGCCACTGCTAGAACAGTACTTTGACCTAGGACATATAGCTGTTGCAAATTTGTGTAGTAATGGAGACTCAAATTTCTGACAAGATGTGAAGTATATAAAGCAGCTTGATGTAACTTGTGATCCAAACATTCACTGTTGTCAAAATTACTTTTACCACAATATAAACTTTGCAACTAAGCATTGTTACTCCTTGTAATTTTAGGTTGAATTTGTTAAGAAATATCAACTCTGGGCTGGGCTGGGTCACTAAGTCATGTCCAATTCTTTGCGATTCCATGGACTGTAGCCCACCAGGCTCCTCTGTCCATGAGATAATAATAATGGCTGAAGATGATTTCTCTCATTCAGAAAAGTTTCAGTACCAGCCTTGAGCTCAGAATTCAGAATAGATAATGGTAGAATATTACAGGGATAGTCTTTCTAAGAGTGCAACATCCTGGTTTTGGGAGGAAGTAAGGAGAGGAGATATAATGGTCATCTGAGTTAAATTCACCCATTCCAGTCCATTTTAGTTCACTGATTCCTAGAATGTCGACATTCACCCTTGCCATCTCTTGTTTGACCACTTCCAATTTGCCTTGATTCATGGACTTGACATTCCAGGTTCCTATGCAATATTGCTTTTTACAGCATTGGACCTTGCTTCTATCACCAGTCATATCCACAGCTGGGTATTGTTTTTGCTTTGGCTCCATCCCTTCATTCTTTCTAGAGTTATTTCTCCAATGATCTACAGTAGCATATTAGGCACCTACTGACCTGGCGAGTTCCTCTTTCAGTATCCTATCATTTTGCCTTTTAAAAGATGCTTACTCCTTGGAAGAAAAGTTATGACCAACCTAGACAGCATATTCAAAAGCACAGACATTACTTTGCTGACTAAGGTCTCTCTAGTCAAGGCTATGGTTTTTCCAGTAGTCATGTATGGATGTGAGAGCTGGACTGTGAAGAAAGCTGAGCACTGAAGAATTGATGCTTTTGAACTGCAGTGTTGGAGAAGACTCTTGAGAGTCCCTTGGACTGCAAAGAGATCCAACCAGTCCATTCTGAAGGAGATCAGCCCTGGGATTTCTTTGGAAGGAATAATGCTAAAGCTGAAACTCCAGTACTTTGGCCACTTCATGCAAAGAGTTGACTCACTGGAAAAGACTGTTGCTGGGAGGGATTGGGGGCAGGAGGAGAAGGGGAACGACAGAGGATGAGATGGCTCGATGGCAACACTGACTCGATGAACGTGAATCTGAGTGAACTCCAGGCGATGGTGATGGAAAGGGAGGCCTGGCGTGCTGCAATTCATGGGGTCGCAAAGAGTCGGACACTACTGAGCGACTGAACTGAACTGAAGGAGAGGAGAGAGTGTGTAGTAAAAGGCGTTCCAGTCTAAAAGGAATATTATATGAGAATCCATATGTATAAAGGAGATAAATCGAGGATATGGCTGTTTACATTCTGAACACAGTTCATTTTTCCAATGGACTCACTGCAGAGTTCTTTTAAATAAAGCCATCTGTAGGGAATTCCCTGGCAGTCCAGTGGTTAGGACTCTCTGCTCTCACTGCCGAGGGCCCAGGTTTGAACTAAATCCCATAAGCCATGAAGTGAAGAAGTGTTAGTCGCTCAGTCATGTCCGACTCTTTGAGACCCTATGGATTGTAGCCCTCCAGGCTCTTCTCTCCATGGAATTCTCCAAGCAAGCATACTGGAGTGGGTTGCCGTTTCCTTCCCCAAGGGATCTTCCAGACCCAGGGATCAAACCCACGCCCTCTGCATTGCAGGTAGATTCATTACTACTGAGTCACCAGGGAAGCCCCAAAATATTTGTACTCATAGCTTATTTAGATAAAGTGAGATAATACTCATGAAGAGTTTATGTATTATTGCACAAACTGACTCAACAAATGTTAACATTATTTATTAGTACTATCGATGCTACTTCTCCTGGTTGTTAACTGAAAGTTAAGGAATGGTGAACATTAAAACTAAAGTAGTAAGGAAACTATCCAGTAAAATTAGGTTATCAAATGGTCAAATTATCAAGGAAAAAATAAAACCACATTTCCATAAATATCCATGTTACTCAAAAAGGAACAAATAATTCAAGAAAAGTGGCCTATTCTTCTAACGCAAACAATGCATTTTGAAGTTTTGGCCTGTGTAACTGAGTCAAGTCCTATCTCACAACCCATATCACTCTGTGTCTTTGTTTGTACGTTATTTAACACAATTTAAACAGGAAGTTATGAAAACCCGAGCTTCCACAATCACTCTACCCTGCTCAAAAATAAAAACAAAAAAAGCCAATAAGATTTTCATAATAATTCTTGTTTCTTAAATTCTAAAACAAACTACCATTTTGTCATCTAACATTAAGTGAGGTTTTTTAAAATCTCCAGGGCCTACTTAAGTTTTCTAAGAAAAGTAACGATTTTAAGACGTCATGTGTGTTTTACCTACTAAAATATTTGAACACAAGTTGATTTGACTGTGAAAAATTTTTAAAGAGATGGGAATACCAGACTACCTGACCTGCCTCTTAATCTGTATGCAGGTCAGGAAGCAACAGTTAGAACTGGACATGGAACAACAGACTGGTTCCAAATAGGAAAAGGAGTACATCAAAGCTGTATATTGTCACTCTGCTTATTTAACTTATATGCAGAGCACATCATGAAAAACGCTGAGCTGGAGGAAGCATAAGCTGGAATCATGACTGCCGGGAGAAATATCAATAACCTCAGAATTGCAGACGACACCACCCTTATAGCAGAATGTGAAGAAGGACTAAAGAGCCTCTTGATGAAAGTGAAAGAGAGTGAAAAAGTTGGCTTAAAACTCAACATTCAGAAAACTAAGATCATGACATCTGGTCCCATCACTTCATGGCAAATAGATGTGGAAACAATGGAAGCAGTGATAGGCTTTATTTTGGGGGGCTCCAAAATCACTGCAGATGGTGACTGCAGCCATGAAACGCTTAATCCTTGGAAGAAAAGTTATGACCAACATAGCCATCATATTAAATAGCAGAGACATTACTTTGCCGACTAAGGTCCATCTAGTCAAAGCTATGGTCTTTCCAGTAGTCATGTATGGATGTGACAGTTGGACTCTAAAGAAAGCTGAGTACCAAAGAATTGATGCTTTTGAACTGTGGTGTTGGAGAAGACTCTTGAGAGTCCCTTGGACTGTAAGGAGATCCAACTACTCCATCCTAAAGGAAACCAGTCCTGAATATTCATTGGAAGGACTGATGCTGAAGCTGAAACTCCAATACTTTGGCCACCTGATGCAAAGAACTGACTCACTGGACAACACCCGATGCTGGGAAAGATGGAGGGCAGGAGGAGAAGGGGACGACAGAGGATGAGATTATTGGATGGTATCACCGACTCAACTGACATGAATCTGAGTAAACTCCAGGAGTTGGTGATGACAGGGAGGCCTGGCATGCTGCAGTCCATGGGGTTGCAAAGAGTCGGACATGACTTGAGCAACTGAACTGAACTGAAATGACTGGACATTTCAGAAAATGTTATTATCTTTCTACGGAAAACAGTAATAAATATGAGGAAAATTTTAAGTCAATTTTATTGACCAGTTTCGTATTTATAAACCGGCTTCTTTTATTATGCTAAAAAAGTTTAGAAACAATATGGGGCCAGATGGTGGCCCCTGCTCCCCTCCAATCCCCTAAAAGGGATACTTAAACTCAGACATCATTCTATTTTCAGTTAAATTACCTCTACCACTTAAACACAGGGGCATAAAAATAATACTTCTCTGGCAGAAAATGCTGAAGATAGGGGATGAATGGTTAGCTTAACATTTACCTAAGGAATATAAACTATTGGATTCTTAAACAATTTTCAACTTTACTAAAGAAATCAGAATTGGCATCTGAGAATATGTCAACTTTAAACACCCAATAACTCAATTTATGAACCAAGGATTCAATAATGTCAAATGTTATTATTCCTGAAGAGATTTCATTTTTTTAAAAATCCACTATTGAGAGCATCCAATTTTATTTTGATTTTAAAATTCAGGTATTTGTTTACATTTCCATCTTCTAGACTTTTTGATGGCAAGATTCCTTCCTTACTTATCCTCAGTCACTAACAAGGTACATGGTTCACAGAAGGCACTCTAAAGAAATACAGAATGGATAAGTGAGTAAATAAAAAGCAGCTATCAAGGTGTGCCTAAGAAAACTGCGACCTGCTGAAATGTTTACAAAAACGAAATCTTCTTGACATGAAATTTTTGCAAACTTTGGAAAAGTCTTCAAATATCCTCACACAAATTACTAAACATTCAGAGAAAGTGCTGGTTTGGCATTGCAGCTCAGATGGTAAAGTGTCTGCTTGCAATGCGGGAAACCTGGGTTCGATCCCTGGGCTGGGAAGATCCCCTGGAGAAGGAAACGGCACCCCACTCCAGTACCCTTGCCTGGAAAATCTCATGGATGGAGGAGCCTGGTAGGCTACAGTCCATGCGGTCTCAAAGAGTCGGACATGACTGAGCAACTTCACTTCACTTTTCACTACTTGATTTTTAAAATAAAGCTGTTACATTACTCAGAAGGTCATCCAGCACAAATTTTACCCCATATGTTTGAGTGAAAGGCAAGCGAAAAAGTTAGTGTGATAGCTTTTCTAAGAATGCAAGTTTCACTGGTGCTGGTTAGGAAGCATTCATATTTGGGATATACACCATGATCATTATACCTACACAACAATATTACATCAATACCACCTTACCATAATTAACAACCATTTATTGAAAACTACTATGTGAGATCTCGTATACCAGGAAACATACACATAGATACACAGTGGCTAAACAAATGCAGAACTCACTTTATCGTACTTAATATAATCCCACAATGCCACTCTGATTTTCTCTAGTCTTCTCTTTTCCTTAAATATTTTCATCTGTGCCACTCTCTGATCTATGATCTGTGCTCCCTCTTTCCTCTTAACTTTAGCCATAAAATAAAATGATTTAAAAATATGTACTGAAGAAAACTCCACGGACATTCGCTTCAGGTTAAAACCACCTGAGCTGAAACTTTTATATTTCTCCCTCCAAAGAACTAAATTCCTTTTCCATTGTATTAACAGTCAGTTGATCTTTCCTGTGACCCCATGTCTCAAAGATAAGGGGAGAAAAGGTGGGGCTTGGGAGACAGGGATTTGGGTTCCTGACAAAAGACAATTATGTTTGTCTCCCAAATATCCCCATTCCTAATATCTGGGTTCCAAATAGTTTATCAGATAAGCTGTAATCATTGAATGAGAGTCCCAAGGCAATGGGATAAATGAGAGCAGAAAGGATGGTTCAGAATGTGAGAGTTCAATAGACCATATTAAAACACTAGATAGCTTTCAGAGGAAGAAGGAACAGAACAGAGAAAAAAGAAGAAAGAATGGGGCAGGAGGGGAAAAAAAAAAGACAGAAGCCTTTGTATTGCACAAAGACAGACAGTAAGGGTCCAGTGCTAACCAGAACCAAGGAGCAAATGTAAACAGTGTGATGGCCTTACAGAGAAAGTTTAGACACAGTCATATGTGACTGCTTAAATTTAAGAGAACATTTAAAATTTATCACAGAAAACAGAGCCATGATTCCACAGCAGAAAATTCAAGGAAGGGATGAACTTTAACAGAGCTAGGAAAAGAAATTTAAATTGACCAGTGCGTTCAAAAAGGCCAAACCTCGAAATTATCTATGACTTGTAAAATACAAGAGACATCAAAAAGGACTTTTCTGCTGTTAGAACTTATCTCAGAAAGTACTTTAATCCTAATAGAGAAAGCAAAACTCTACCTCCTAGATTGTCTCATTTTTTTGTGTCAGGGATTGAAAAGATGTGAGCAAACATTGTAATACTGGAACTAAAGCCCAGTACAGGTAAGTTCAATCTCCCTGTAAAAATGAATTACAGTCAAAGGATATGGAGAGAACACATGAGGTCATTTCTAACTGAAGGATTCTAGAAACAAACAAATGTAACTTTCTTCTAAAAGGGAAAAGAAAAGAAAAAAACAACGGATTCCATAAAATGTAAAAGATAATTGTAGCTGGTACCACTGGCACCTCATGTCACAGATCCTCAGCCCATTTTTGGTCATGGCCATGATGTCTGGGAAAACTCCTCATATTAACAGAATGCTGATTTACTGATTTATTGATTTTTATTATTTTAGCTGTACCATATGGCATGTGAGATCTTAGTTCCCTTATTAGGGATTGAACCTGTCTGTGACCTTGCAGTGGAAGCCTGGATTCTTAACCACTGGACCAACTGCCAGGGAAGTCCCCAGAAAACCACTTTAAACATGCATTAGCTCATCTTCCCATTTTCCCATCTCAGGGCTTTCAATGGCACTACACTGGGCCACTCAGCCTGTGAGCAAGCAGATTAAATCCCCCAGGTTGAGGAGGGAGAGCAACCCTCAACTAACAAAAAGCAACACTGGGAATTTCCTGACCATCCAGTGGTTAGGATTCCATGCATCCACTTCAGGGGGGCCTGGATTTGATCCCTGGTCAGGCAACTAGGATCCCACAAACCAAGTGGCACAGCCAAAAAAACCTGATTGGCATTCTAAACACGTTTCAGGAAATCCCAGCATAATCTAGTCCTGGTAATACATTCGTATATGGGCTTTTCCGCCTTCCTTGTTTCACTCTCCCCTACTTCCTTCCGATTCCACTCCCACTCTCAAATTAAACTGACCACTCCACATCCTCGTCTTAGTTTTGATTTCTAAAGGAACCCAATCCAAATAATGAACCTGATATTAATGGATCAAAAACAAGATTTAAGGAATGAACTGCAACAAATTAGGTGAAGAAGCAGGGATCAGAAATTTATATTGTCATTAAAAAATGAATGACAGTCTCTTTTTTGACAAGATTTACTGTTAGATGGCAGATCAAAGAAGTGAGGAAGGTAAACTGTTCATTTCTCAAATCTGATCAAAATGGGGAAGTATGAATTATACAACACTATAATATAAATTAATAATTGTTCGAACCTAACGGTACTGCAGGTCAACTTGTAGAGACATAGCTACTACAACACCTATAATATTCTAACAGCATGTACGGTATAAAATAATGGGTTCCAAATATGAACCCATAGACAAGTGCCAGGAGTGCTATAAAATCACTAGGTGCATAGTCAGTATTTCTAAGTGGGAGGTAGGACTGCAGAACCTGTTTTTTACAGTTCCTCAGCTGATTCTGATGGGCACCAGGAGTGGCAATCTGTGATACAAAAGGTTTGCTTATCATATTTGTGATGACAAAAACAAAGAGCAGAGAATACAATAATAGTAATTCAGAAATTATAAAGACTAGGACAGGCTGACTCAAAAGATAGACTCTGGTGAAACTTGACTAATAAAATATCTAAATGCAGGGATTCCCTGAATTCTATTCATGGTAGAGGCCATCTGAAAGACATTCTCAGTGATAGACAAGGACGTTGTGACACATGAGGAATGACTGAAGGAGTTAGAAATTTTTAATCTAACAGAGAAATTTCAGGAATGAAGGGCAGAATGAAGGGGACACAAAAGCTGTCCTCAAATATTTCACAACTGTTATGAGGAAGGCAGTTTAGGTTATTCTCTATGGCCTCTAAGAAATCTAGGGCCAATGACTTAAAAAGAAAGAAACACAGGGAGACAGACTTAGCTTCACTATAAGTATTTCCTTTTAATTAGTTACTGATATTCAAAAATGAGATGTATCATCTTCAGAAGGACTGAGTTATTCATCATTGGATCCATCCTTGCAGAAGCCAGTATATTATTTAGGTATGTGTTCAAGAAAAGTAAGACTAGATGATCTTTTACTTCCTTCCTAACTTGAATATTCTCTTACTTTTCATTTATGTATATACTAACCCAGATGGAAAATAAGTCATATAAAAAGCTCCTTGTATCATAGGTAAGTCTTCAAGCATTTATAAAGTTAGCTTTTCTTTGAGTACTGTCAGTGTAGTATAGATATTTCAAATAATGAAGAAAAAGACCATTTTCATTTCACCTCAGCTATACTATAGTTAATAAAGGCAGGTGCCTGGAGGCTGTCCAAAGCCATAATGAATGATATTTAAAAAGAGAGAGAGAGAGAAAGAGAAGTGAAAAAAATCAGATGGTGAGAATTTCATTGTTAATAATTTTTCCCATTTTAAAATTATTAAAGAATAAATGCAATAACCATCTATTTGGGTCTGAATTTAAATAATTACTCATAAGAAGTTCTATGTAAAAATTTAATTAGAATTCTTAGCTCATTTTTATGTTAAAATAAGCAGTTATTTTACATAAGTGAATATTGTTACATAAAAATCAAGTTAATATAAATTAACTATGTGAAACCTGAAAGAATATTTATTTGAGTTCTAAAATCATCTTTGTACTGAAAAGCCTTTCTATTTCTGAGAAAGATTTTTAAAATACACAGAAAAAGTGTTAGTGTTTTAATTCATGGATGCTGCTTCTTCAGGCCACCTGTTTCAAATCAAAACAGCTGCCAATGGTAAACTGAGATTGTGACCAATTTATGATCAATATGAAGCATAACAGCTACATAACCAAGAGAACAATTAATAAGCTGCAGAACAGCTACCCATTATAAAACCAATTCTGAAGTCTGAGGTCCAATATGAATAATATGGCTCTAAAATAATATTGTCTGAAGTAATTCTTAGCATTTTAAAACATAATTTTAAACTATGTTATCTAATCTTATTAATATTTCAGGTCTATGTAAACTGATAATATAATTTATAATATGACACTATTAAATCAACTGTTATGTTACATATCGTAAATAAAGTATGGCCCCTTCATAGAAACAAAAAATTTGACAGGAAATATCAAAAACAGAGCTATAAAGGAGGAGAGTTTTCAAATACTATTGAAACTATGTTGGAATCAATTCAAACTTGATTGTTATGTGATGGGTAACAACTAAGGAAAAAACAACACAAAAAAATCCAGAAAAAGATAGGAAAGGCATCAAACCAGTACAGTAGAAAATATCAATGAAAAGCAAGAGAAGGCAACAGTGGAGAAATTTAGCAGGGAAAAGGTATAAGGAAATAGAGGATTTGAACAACATTGTAAATCAACTAGACTTAACAGGTATATACAGTATAACACACACAAAACTGCACACAGAACATATCGTAGGATGAGTCAAATATGTTAGGACACAAAACAAGTCTCAGTAAATTTAAAACAACTGAAATTATGCAAAGTATGTTCTCTGAACAACAGAATGCAACTAGAAATTAAGAGCAAGGACAGCTGGAAAATTCACAAATATTTGAAAATTAAACACCATATTCTTAAATGAGCCAAAGAAGAAATTACAAGTAAAGTTAGAAAATATTTTGAGGCAAATAAAAATGAAAACAACATTCTAAACCCTAAAACAGTGTTCAGAGAGAAATTTATAGCAGTAAATGCTTACATTAAAAAAAAAGAGAGAGAAAGATCACAAATCAAAAACCTAACAGAGTAACTTCAACTCAAAAGTAGCAGAAATAAAGTAATAATAAAGATTAAAATGGAGCTAAAGCAGAGAACAGAAAAGCAATACAATGAATCAACAAAACCAAAAGTTGGTTTTTTATCAAAATAAATTTGGTACATTTTTTAGTTAGACCTACCAAGAAAAATCAGGAGGAAATTTGAACTGCTAAAGTCTGGAACAGTTAGAACTGGACATGGAACAACAGACTGGTTCCAAATAGGAAAAGGAATACGTCAAGGCTGTATATTGTCACCCTGCTTATTTAACTTCTAACTTCTTCTTCTTATTTAACTGGAAGAAACACAAGCTGGAATCAAGACTGCCGGGAGAAATATCAATAACCTCAGATACGCAGATGACACCACCCTCATGGCAGAAAGTGAAGAGGAACTCAAAAGCCTCTTGATGAAAGTAAAAGAGGAGAGTGAAAAAGTTGGCTTAAAGCTCAACATTCAGAAAACAAAGATCATGGCATCTGGTCCCATCACTCCATGGGAAATAGATGGGGAAACAGTGGAAACAGTGTCAGACTTTATTTTGGGGGGCTCCAAAATCACTGCAGATGATGATTGCAGCCATGAAATTAAAAGATGCTTACTCCTTGGAAGAAAAGTTATGACCAACCTAGATAGCTTATTCAAAAGCAGAGACATTACTTTGCCGACTAAGGTCCGTCTAGTCAAGGCTATGGTTTTTCCTGTGGTCATGTATGGATGTGACAGTTGGACTGTGAAGAAAGCTGAGCACTGAAGAATTGATGCTTTTGAACTGTGGTGTTGGAGAAGACTCTCGAGAATCCCTTGGACTGCAAGGAGATCCAACCAGTCCATTCTGAAGGAGATCAGCCCTGGGATTTCTTTGGAAGGAATGATGCTTAAGCTGAAACTCCAGTACTTTGGCCACCTCATGAGAAGAGTTGACTCATTGGAAAAGACTTTGATGCTGGGAGGGATTGGGGGCAGGAGGAGAAGGGGACAACCGAGGATAGGATGGCTGGATGGCATCACGGACTCGATGGACGTGAGTCTGAGTGAACTCCGGGAGATGGTGATGGACAGGGAGGCCTGGCGTGCTGCGGTTCATGGGGTCGCAAAGAGTTGGACACGACTGAGTGACTGAACTGAAATGAAAGTCTGAAAAGAGTGGGGCCATTACTATAGATATGACAAGTAAAAAGAATCATAAGAAAATGCTATGAATTCTATGTTGTTATCTTTTAGTCTCTAAGTCATGTCCGACTCTTTTGCAACCCATAAATTAAATAACATAGGTGATATATGGCCAAATTCCTAAAAAAAAAAGAAGGAAAGAAAAAAAAAACTATCAAAACTGACTCTAGAAGAAATTCTTCAGAAAATCTGAACAAATCTACAAGAGATTCAATCAGGATTCAAAAACCTCAGAACTAAAGTAAAGCTTAGGACAAGATGGCCTCAGTGATGAATTTTATCTGACTTAAAAATTTAACACCAATTCTCAAACTTTTCTGAGAAAGTGGAAGATGCAACAGCTAGTACACGGATGCAAGGAGCCATTCTGTCGCAACTATGCATGTGAGCCCATGCTGATTCCACTACCTCCTCTCTCAGGTACTCAAAATCCATTTTCATCATCTTTTCTGAGACTACAATGCCAAACAAATAAATTGATTGTTTGTGGAACCCACTTTTCCTCCCTCTGAAAATCTGAGTACTGTGTACCTGTCTCCAGCATTTGAGAACTTTCCTCATTCTCTACAGTGCCTCCAAGAAAAATAAAGGCTTTTGTTTGCTAATCTCTTTTGTAAATTCTCTCCATACCCTGGGACAAAATCCATCTGTATTAAGATGTTTGACTATGTCTGTGAATAACCACATACTCTCCTATAATCTTCACTGATCTGAGACTTCAGTTCCCTTAGGGCAACTCTAGTTCCACCCTTTACAGTTAGAAGGTAGATCACTCTCCTTGCCAAAAAAAATACTGAAATAAAATGTGTATAAAAGGGAGCTCATTTTCTTTATGATCTGAAAGCCTTACAAAATCTGCCCCAAGCAGCAATCCTGTATCCTCTTTAAAATTCTTGCTTGACACAGACACTCCCAAAGACAACTGCACTTCCACAAGCTTTTACCAACTCTTGGGGCTCTTGCCTCCTTCTACACTTCAGGCTATCTCTTACGTTCTCTTTCCTGAGCATCTTTTGCTCATTTAGTCTGTCACACTGTTTTCTGTGCCTTGTTTCCAAGGCTATCCTCACCCTGAGCTCTTGTACTCCACAGTCACGGGCACACCCTACCAACACCCAGTCTCAGGGCATCAAGCCTAGATTAAAGGCTTAGCCCTCATTTGGAAGGGACAAGAACACAGATAAAACTAGATTAAAGCCTAAAGTGAAGCCGCTCAGTCGTGTCCAACTCTTTGTGACCAAGTGGACTGTAGTCTTCAGGTCCTCCATCCATGGGATTTCCAAGGCAAGAATACTGGAGTGGTGCCATTTCCTTCTCCAGGGGATCTTCCCAACCCAGAGATAGAACCCAAGTATCCCACAATGAAGGCAGACTCTTTACCCCCTGAGCCACGAGGAAAGCCCATCAAAACTAGATTATCTGTTTTCTACTATTTTTCTTCAGTATTCCACTATCTTTGATAAATTTTAAAAGGCTCTCTGCCAAATCCTGAATATATGCCCTAAAAGTCAGCATACAGTGAGCCTAATGCAGTGCTGTCCAATAAAAGTTTTTTTTCTTCATTATGGAAATGTTTTATCTAATTTGATTGCCATTAGCCATGTATAACTACTGTGCACTTGAAATGTGACTAGTGTGACTGAGGGATCAGATTTTAAAATTTTAGTTAGTTTTTAATCGAAGTTGCAACAGCTCTTTCTGGCTAGCCTGACAACTACTGTGCGGCCATCTCTTCTAAATAGTTCAGGTAAAGTGCTTTCTTTCACCTTGTAGTTCTAGACAATATCCCCTTATTTTTCCACACTGTTCACCAGAAGATCTAACATTCTATTTAGGATAAATCTAGTAATACTTTTTAAAGTGTCATAATGCAACTTTTTCATCTATCCCCCTTCTTTCTTCCTGGTCCTGCTTCATAACCTCAAAACGGGGAATGTTAACAGTTATCATATAGCTCCAAAGTTCCTAGTTTTTTCCTTCCTCCTTTGCATCACATTCCTCTACTCTCTATTTCCCTAACATTGGCTCTGAACCCGCTGGACTTTGTTGTATCTAGGAACTTTTCACCTTCCTTCAGATTGGAGTACAGAGGTATGATTCTCAACGCCATCACCTTCTTTTCAAGTACTGTAGTCAGTTCACATTTATCATACATTCATCTGAATGTTTCCCTTCGTTTGACAAAAAAAGAAAAATGTGACATCTCTGGAAATTAGTACAATAGTCCAATAGAGTTCCATACATCTTGAATGAAGTTGAAATTTCAACGACAACTCTTACTAATTACTGTCTTCTGGATTACCATCTATAACAATCTCAAGGGCAAAGTACCCAATCACTTCTGACTTTTCAGGTTTAGTAGTACGTCAAGTACAGCACAGGAACTCTGTAAGTTTTGCTAAATAAAACCTGCATCCGTGACAATGAATCAACAACATGGACTTTAAAGTCAGGAGTGAGTTCAAGTCCTAGATCTGCCACTTAATACATGATTACAAGTAAGTTATTTTAAATATTCTTTCTGTTTATTAATCTAGAGCAGAGATAATAATAGTTTATACTTTCTATCAAAAAGATCTAGCACACTTCTTTGGTGCACTGTATCTTTAAAAAAAATCTCTCACAGGGCACTTACCTCCAAGAATTATTGTGAAGGAGTAAATGAAGTAACGTCTGCGAAGCACTTAACACAATGCTTGGCATGTGTTAATGCTAGACATTTTAATTGTTACCATCCTTCTAACTACTGTGTTTTCTCTTTCTGGCCAGGCATATGGTTTGGTTCTTGTTAACAAACTAATATCCATTAATACAAGTAATATAGTCTCCCAGACATAGTTACCAGACTGTAAACTGCCCAACTACCAGAAAATGTATCATTTAACTATTATTCAAAATTTTCCCACCTTCTAGAGTCTCTTATAAAAGTACATTCAATTTACGGACAACTTTTGAAGAAGTATTTTAAAGCTCTGAAGTCAATGTTGAGGAGACTGGCAAATACACTATGAAAAATTACTGCCAAACAACAAAAATGTGAGGTAGAAAACTGGGCTGACACTAGGAAGGAGCACAGTATATAGTAAGTACTATTGAAATACAAAATGATTTTCATAACCGAGAAAAAATATGGACAAAATTATTATTATTATCTTTTCTTCGTTATTATAATACTTTGGGAGTACCTATAAGTGTCTCAGGCAAAAGGTATCTAAGCAGTTACAGGCCAGGAGTAGACGGGGGAAAAGCACTGGGCCAAGATTCAAGAGAATACTGAGTCCACGTTTTACCACATACTCGCACCATCTTCACCTTTCTGGCTGTTAACTTTTTTGTCCATAAAACAAAGGAAAAGACTATCAGAGGTTCCCAAACATCATGAGAATCACTTAGGAAGCCTTTTAAAAAGTACAAATCTCTAGACTGAGCCTACTGAATCAGAACTCTCTGGGAGCAGGTACAGGGAAATAGCATTTTTAAATGCAACTCGGTTAATTCTGAGGTGCAGCCATTGGGGACCAGGGTACTAGAAAGCTAAGATTCCCTTCTACTTCTAAATTCCATAGTTTGTACACTTCTGCTTTCTTCATTTTGATTTTCTGATAGTGAGACCTACCAGAAATTTACTCAAAATAGATAGTCTAGCAATACTGCTAAGATTAAATGAAGTTGATCTCCTATCTCATGCCTTCTGCATGCACAGAAGTCACAGGATAACAGATAAAAGCACTTCATAGGAGACCTGGATCTATTTACTAGCCATGGGACCTTGGGGAAGTCATTTAACCTCTATATGTTACGTTTCTCATCTGCGGGGTGCTACTGGACTAAAATGAGAATACTGTACTATGAAATCTCTTATACATAATAATAGTTTAGGATTTAGTATATTAATATTCTAAGCTCTCTGTAACCATGAAAAATTAAACTTAAGTTTGTATGTAATACAATTTAAAGGTTTTTCAATAGGAATATTAAATTAACAATGTTTAATCTATGTTTCTAAAAATACATTGTTGTAAATTTAACAGTCTATATATGTAAGAATCTAGTTAGGTAATAATAGATTTTGAAATCCAATGAAAGGCAACCTGCACTGTAATAACTGAAGAATAGAAATTCTGATCCCAGCAAGAAACACTACCTAGGAATTGCCCGAAGTATAAATGCTAATATCCAAATTGTTTATGGATGGACAAAACTATAATTTTAGGAAAATGAAAAATGACAATGACAAAATCCAGAGTATGTTCTACCCCAAAATTTTCTAATGGAAAATTGGATCAACAGCAACAAAAAAGATACCCCAGGGTACAGTTTCAAAAGCCAGTATTTTTTATCCTAGCCATAATATAGATTCATTTGCTTATTGTTAGTTTCTTTCCTGGATGAATGGCTACTGACTTTTCTAAAAGACAGAGTAATGACAAACACGTGTTTCAAGAAAACAGAATTGCCATGAACTGAGGACTCATTGGAAAAGACTCTGATGCTGGGAGGGATTAGGGGCAGCAGAAGGGGACGACAGAGGATGAGATGGCTGGATGGCATCACCGACTCGATGGACTTGAGGCTGAGTGAACTCCAGGAGTTGGTGATGGACAGGGAGGCCTGGCGTGCTGCGATTCATGGGGTCGCAAAGAGTCGGACACGACTGAGCGACTGAACCGAACTGAACTGAACTGAACTGAGGAAGGTCAGATATACTACGTCAGAAATGAACTTTCTTCCACAATGGCACATTTCAAGCATGAACGCCATATGTCAGAGAGAACAGTAAATGTGAGGCACCTTTGTCACTTGCTTTTCTTTTTAAAGAAGGAAGCTGGAACAAAAAACTGACTTGGTTTTCACATCTTAGTATTTTTTTTTAACCAAGAACAAACAGCAGAAGAGAGAGTTTCTTGTGATTCACTACCATTGCCAAACCTTTTACATTCCTGTTTCTTCCATCCCATGCCTTTTTTTTTGGCTTTCCTCATTATACCCTCTTGGTTTATGGTACCACAGCCTATTCCACAGGCCTCCCAGGGACACCCTTGGGTGCTGTTTATTTAACCCATACTCTTAAAACTAATTTTAAATTTCTCTTCTGTAATAACAATTCTTCCTAATTATCCTGTAAATTATTCTTGCCATAATTACCGTAATGTGTTTAACTTTAATTACAATGAAAGGAAGAGACAAAGAAGAAAGAACTTGGATTATTAGTCAAACAATTTATCCAGACCCTACAATGAAGACAAATGAAATGCCAAAGAAAACCTATAGTTCTTAGAAAGCTAAAGTGTTAGTCACTCAGTTGTGTTCTTTGTGATCTCACGGACTGTAGCCCGCCAGGCTCCTCCATCCATGAGATTTTCCAGGCAAGAATACTGGAGTGAGTTGCCATTTCCTTCTCCAGGGGATCTTCCTGACTCAGGGACTGAACCTTGGCCTTCTGCATTGCAGGCAGACTCTACTGTCTGAGCCACTGGGAAAGCCCAGTGAAAGCTAAAAGGTGCATAAATATGTGAACATATTCTACATTTAAAATATACTTCTTCAAACAAAAGTGCTCACTGCAATTGATGCTTCATTATGTCACAATTATAAAACCAAAGGTTGATAAAAATTAGGCAGGATAAAATTCGGGGGCAAAGGTCAAAAGATTTTCTGAACTTCTTTATAAGTACTTTTCTTCTATCTTCCTCATTCTCCTGCAGCTACATTATTATCATTTTTTAAACAATCACATTTAATGTGTTAAGGGGCAGGGAGACTTTTCCCATAGAGGGTAAGACAGTAATATTCTAGGCTTTGTGCCATATATATTCTTTCTTCTTGCTGTTGCTTTAAACATTCCTTTAAAAATTTAAGAACTACTCTTAGTTCACTGGCAGTACAAAAAGAAACCAAATCCTGGATCTAGCCCCAGAGTTGTAGTTTGCTAATCCCAATGTTACTATATGCCTGTTACAATTCTGCTGCTGTTGCTGCTGCTGCTGCTGCTAAGTCGCTTCAGTCGCGTCTGATTCTGTGCGACCCCATAGATGGCAGCCCACTAGGCTCCTCTGTCTCTGGCATTCTCCAGGCAAGAATACTGGAGTGGGTTGCCATTTCCTTCTCCAATGCATGAAAGTGAAAAGTGAAAGTGAAGTTGCTTAGTCGTGTCCGACTCTTAGCGACCCCATGGACTGCAGCCTACCAGGCTCCTCTGTCCATGGGATTTTCCAGGCAAGAGTACTGGAGTGGGGTGCCATTGCCTTCTCCAGGATCTATAAACATCAAATCATTCTAGTAATCCTGTGAGGCTGGTGCTATTATTATGATCATCTCCATTTCAAAGCAGGGGAAACTGGGGTACAGAACTTGCCCAAGGTCACAGAACCAAGTAAATGATGGAACTGAGATTCACATCTGGGCAGATTGGCTCCTATTCTCTACAGATTCTCTATGTACTTTCTCTATTAGAAAGAACTTAAGAGTATAAAATGTAGGAATTGATGCCAATTCAGAAACCTTCCTGTTAATAAAAAAAGGAATTGTCATACTGACCACCCCCTCTACTTCCAGAGATTTTTTAAAAATGTCACAATCAGACTGGAATTCAACTTTCAGCAATACTGGATAAGAGAAGACAACAGAATCTTCCAATTTCTGAAGAACAGCAATGTCAAACAACTTAAAAACTATACATATACTATGTAATCAAGTCTAGGGGTGAATAAAGTCATGTTCAAGCATGCAAGAATTCAGAAAGCATACTTTCCATACAGTCTTTCTTCAAATGTTCCTTGAGAATGTACTTTACCACAATGAAGGAATACACTGAACAAGAGAACACCAGTTAAATTATTATGGAAGTTCAAAGGAAGAAGAAATTGTTTTTAAGGGAAAAGGTAAGTAGGATCTGATTACTCCAGAAAAAAAAGAGGGGTGGGGGGAGGAAAGGGATGAAAATACCGGAATGGGGGAGGGTAGTGAGAGCAGTGTGGAAGGACAGCTCATTTCAGACAGGGGCCATCTCTTGGTTATCCCCTGTGGATTGCTCTTTGGTTAAAAAGGATCAAAATTAGCATCTGAGTAAAGTCCTCAAATTGCAGTTCTAAAACAACACAGATTTTGTTAAAAACATCTAGGAGGTTTCTAAAGTTTTCATGCTTTTTAACATGTTCATATTACTTTTGTATATGAAATGTATCAAAGTAATCAAATTTTGTTAATAGCTGTCACTTTAGCAGAATCAAGAAAGGCAACACATTCTTAGCATTTATTCTAGGTAACAGGTGAGGAATCAGCAGTGGGGCCAAGTAGTCAAAGTTCTTTGAAAGAAAATTACCTAGCCTCTTTGTACCTCAGTTTTCCTCATCTGCTTCCCTGATGGCTCCCAGGTAAAGTGTCTGCCTGCAATGCGGGAGACCCAGGTTCGATTCCTGGGTCGGGAAAGTCCCCTGGAGAAGGAAATGGCACTCCACTCCAGCACTCTTGCCTGGAAAATCCCATGGTCAGAGGAGCCTGATAGGCTACAGTCCATGGGGTCACAAAGAGTCAGACACGACTGAGCGACTTCACTTCACTTCACTTTGCTCATCTGTAGAACAGAGTTAAACAGATAACAGTAGCAGTGGCAATGCAATAAGGAGTATGGCTTTCCCAGAGTTGAGTTCAACTCTTGGCTCTGCTACTTAAACAGCTGTGTGACCCTGGAAAAAGTCGTGTCCGACTCTTTGCAACCCCATGGACTGTAGCCTACCAGGCTCCATCCATGGGATTTTCCAGGCAAGAATACTGGAGTAGGTTGCCATTTCCTTCTCCAGGGGTAACTTTACCTAGTTATCTGTAAAAATGGAGCTAATTATGTAATCAATTTCAAAGGACTGTTAAAATTAAGGATGATAACAGGTATAAATCACTTAACATAGTGTTTGTGTTTAAGCACAAAGTGTTCAGTAGATATTATTGATCTATACTGCCAATGCAGTTTAAATACACTGTCTTCCCACCCCAAAGCTTTACAGTCTGGATCTAATAATAAAAAAGTTACAAAAATTGAGCATACTGAGAAAATTAATTTGATTTAGTAGCACCCAAATAGCCAGCAGATATTATAGAAAAATTAAACAGATTAAACTCAACACCCCTGCTGTAATATTCAGACATTTAATTTTCAAGCTTTTTGTCTATGGCAGTCAACCACGAAAACCAGATAACAAGACTATTGTGCCTTGAAATCCAAAACAAACATTAGCTGGAAAGAATTAAAGAATTTATTCTAGAAATTCTAATATCCATACTGTATAGAAGTTACCTCTAGGCTTAGTATGATTCCTAACTTAAAAAAAAAAAATCACAAATATAGTGATGTCCTCTTGGGATAATCAACATACCAGATCTGCAGGTGTTTGAGTACTGGCTAAAGGAAAACTTAACAGCCACTGGGTCTTACAAAGTAGCCAATGGTATTGTAAGCAAATTTAAAAAAAAAAAAAGGCAAATAAAATTCTATGAAAAATAAACTAGAGTAGATTCTAAAACAAAGCTCTACAGTGAAATCTACTTCATCAAACAGTATATCACAGGAATATCCTTAAGTCAAAGTAGGTCTACAAGTTAACCTGTACTTTAGAACCCTTACGGCATGACTGTTCTTAAGAGAAAGTGTTTAAGATTTTACTTCTCATCTAGAAACATCATTTGTCTGCAATTTTAAAAAGACAGAAAAATACTTATCACCTGACTTTCACAAGCTGAAATTTTTCTTTAGCATTTAAAAATTATCAATAGAATTATCTTGATAAGGGTTGAAATAGTGAGTTTCAAAACCAGATTCAGTTAAAACACATCTTGGCCACTATCCATTGTGTTATCTTAATAATCAACAATCTCTCTACTTTTCAGTTTTCTCATCTATATAATCCTACATATTTCTAAAATAATGAATAAACTTGCATGTTTAATATCTGTCTCACATATTAGTAAAGATCTCTATGAGAATAAGGATAGTTTCTATCAAGGCAACTGGCCTGAACTTTATTAGGGAAAAAATAATGGTGGGGAGAGTGTGGTTTTAGATTAAATAAGATGAAAAAGATATAACCACATGCAATATATAAACCTTGCCTCATTTGGAAAAAATGAGAACTATAAAAGATATTCTGGAACTTCCAGGGAAACTTAAAGAGTGGATATACAATTATTAATTTTCTTAGCTATGATAAGAGTTTTGTAGTCATGTTGGAGTCCTTAAAGGATGCATGGTTACGTATATAGGGTGAAGTATCATGATTTCTAGTGATTTCAAATTGCTTAGAAAAGAAAACTGTGCAAATATAACACAATGCTAACTATTAAATTCAAGGAGAGGATACACAGATTTTGAATGAATTATTTCAACTTTTCTGTGTGGTTAAAAATGCTGCGAAAGATTGAAGGCAGGAAGAGAAGGGGATGTGACAGAAGATGAGATGGTTGGATGGCATCACATTCAATGGACATAAGTTTGAGCAAGCTCTGGGAGATGGTGACAGAGAAGCCTGGCGTGCTGCAGTCCATGGGGTCACAAAGAGCAGGACATGACTGAGCGACTGAACAACAGCAACAAATTTTCATAACAAAAAGGTGAATGAATAAAAGAATAGAATCATATGATATGTTCTAGAACCTGTTAATATGTTTCCCCTTATTAACAAGTGAAGAAAAAGTATTTCAGCAGATGCTGAAAAAGCACGGTCTTGGGAGGGGTTTTGTCTTTGTGCAATTAGAGAAGAAAAGCAAAATCTGAGACTGGAAAGAAAAAATTATCTCTTACAGATGACATTGTTTACTTGGAAGCTTTAAGAAAAACAACTTAAAATTTATAAGAAAAAGTAAATTCAGCAAGATTGCTATCAATATATAAAATTACCTACATTAAATTTCAATGTCAGAAGAACTGAAATATGAGTCAAATTTTACTTGAAATTTTGAGTCAGGTGACTCCTATGCATAAAGCAGGATAATCATCTAGGCTCACCTACTAGCAGACCACCACACCCTAGTCTGAAGAGTATAAAATTAAAGTCATGCCTTAACAAAATTACTTACTTCTACTTGTGAATCTGAAAATTCACCAAGATCCCAGAGCTCATACCCCATAATATACCAGAAATATTGGTCAATTTCCAACTTTGACAGATTTAGAGAAATAAACAGGAGTAATGGGAAGTAAAACAGAGAAAGCAGAGGAAGAGGCAAGAGACAGAACCCGAAATAGGAAATTAAAAAAAGACACAATTGCAGTTTTATTCTTTTTTGACTATCTTAAAAGATACTTTTACAAGATAAAACATTCACACCTATAGTTTCAACACTCTATAGAATCCTCACAAACTCCTTGTTATAACTCTATGTTGACAAATATTAGTGAAAAGTAACAAGTAAAAACTAAAATGTTCAAGTATTTTAGAATTTTAATGCCATTTTTTCATATTTTCCTTTTGTAAAGCAATATATAGAAAAATTATATGAATATATGTAATTTAGGCAATATATGGGGGAAAAAAATGGAAACAGTGACAGACTTTATCTTTTGGGGCTCTAAAATCACTGCAGATGGTGTCTGCAGCCATGAAATTAGAAGATGCTTGCTCCTTGGCAGAAAAGCTATGACAAACCTAAACAGCAAATTAAAAAGCAGAGACATTACTGACAAAAATCCATATAGTCAAAGCTATAGTTTTCCCAGTGGTCATGTATGGATGTGAGAGTTGGACTGTAAAGAAAGCTGAGCACTGGAGAAATGATGCTTTTGAACTGTGGTGTTGCAGAAGACTCTTGAGAGTCCCTTGGACTGCAAGGAGATCCAACCAGTCAATCCTAAAAGAAATCAGTCCTGAATATTCATTGGAAGGATTGATACTGAAGCTGAAGCTTCAATACTTTAGCCCCCTGATGCAAAAACTGACTCATTAGAAAAGACCCTGATGCTGGGAAAGATTGAAGGCAGGAGAAGGGGACAACAGAGGATGAGATGCTTAGATGGCATCGACTCAACGGACACGAGTTTGAGCAGGCACTGGGAGTTAGTGACGGACGGAAGCCTGGCATGCTGCAGTCCATGGGGTCACAAAGAGTGGGACACAACTGAATGACTGAACTGAATTGAAAGCAATATATATACTACTCTCCCCAAATATGTAATATGTAATAATAACATGCCAAATTGACTTTTCCGTAATATGCACTTTAAAAATATCAAGAAAATAAGTGTGTCTAAACAATGGGAATAATATTTTCATCGGGAATAACAATTGCATTAGGTATTTATGAAACTGCACAAAACAAATTATATTATCAATCAATATTTTCTGCAAGGCAAAACAAAACATCTAGAATGCTAACCTGATATATTTTAAATTGTTCTCTTTGATTTGGCAAATATATGATCCATCCTAGTACATTTTCTTGAATAGCTGTATTTTTTAAGATCATTATTCTCCTCTCAAAATTATTTAACCATTAAAAATGACACTAAAAAAGACCTCAAATTAGACATAGCTCCTCAGAGGATATTTAATCTGACCTATTCGTCACATCCAACTATTCTGGAGCTATGGTTCTCAACCCAGGTGCCCCAATAAAGTACAGTCACTCAGACCCCATCCATCCTCTGACATGCTGTTTGAGCATTAACAATTCTTACTAACAATGGAAGCATTCAGAACAGTTAGGTACCAGTATGTAATCTAGATAAAAGAAAAACATATTTCTTAGTAAGCTTTTTTTTATTTTTTTTATCTTATCTCCTTTTACTTGCCCCTCTGCTTGCCCAGCTTTTGACATACTATCTCCTTTGCTTAACTTGAACATGTCAGACACACGCCTGTCTCAGAACCAATGCCCTTGTTCTTAAATGTTCTTCTTCAAGATACTTGCATGTCTCCCTCACAAACCTCTTTTAGGTCTTTTTTTTTCTTTTGCTCAGATGTCAACTTCCTAGGAAGGTCTTCCTTAAATATCCTGTTTAAAATTACAACTCCCCTCTCCACCCCCAGAACTCTCTTTTTACCTTTCCTTACTTAATTTTGATCATGGCCCTCACTTATGAACAGCTGACCATTATTAGCTTTCACCTTTATTTTCTGTCTTCTTCTACTAGTATACTGGAGAAGGCAATGGCACCCCACTCCAGTACTCTTGCCTGGAAAATCCCATGGATGGAGGAGCCTGGTGGGCTGCAGTCCATGGGGTCGCTAAAAGTCAGACACGACTGAGTGACTTCACTTTCACTTTTCAATTTCAAGCATTGGAGAAGGACATGGCAACCCACTCCAGTATTCTTGCCTGGAGAATCTCAGAGATGGGGGAGCCTGGTGGGCTGCCGTCTCTGCGGTTGCTCAGAGTCAGACACAACTGAAGCGACTTAGCAGCAGCAGCAGCTATAGCATATAAGGCCATTGAGGGCAGTTCCTTTACGGGAGCTAAATTACAGCCAGATGGCTAAATAGCACTAAACAGAAAAGCATTTCTACTCAGGAAAAAAGAAAGTAATAATATTGAAACAATAGTACATAATTTAAAAAAAAACCATTAAAACATGCTCTGACTTAGTTATATACCAAAAGTCCTTAAATAAAATACATAATCACTATTTAGAAGACTGATCTGAAAGAAATCATTTTTCCTCTATATATGTCAATTTCCACATCTATAAAATGGACATTATAAGGGTGTCGTAAGGATAAAATCAAAGTAAAAGGCTTTAAAAGTTTACAAAACTATACAAAAGTAGAGTGACAGTAGTGGGATATAATCAAGAGTTACTATTCAGCATATGAACAAAATTCTAAACATAAAACCCATTTGAGAAATTCTCTACATTTCTCATCTGAGAAATGCTACATTTGAGAAATTCTCTACCTGATGACTGTTGAGAAATTCTATATTTGAGAAATTCTCTACCTCAGAATTTGAGAAATTCCCTACCTGATGAATTCTGATGGCCTGCAGAGCTCATTTGCCCTCTACACAACCTGAAAACATCAGACATTCACTTCCCAGTCATTTCTGGAGTTATGGTATTAGAATATGTCCTTAAATCAACTACTCAGAAACACACATCAGGGCTTTAAATTGGGGGATAATGGTGCAGTGATGCAGTGGGGGGAACATTAGAGAATCCATTCTGGAGACAGATGGAAACTGGCGATAGCAACACCAAGGTTCTGACATAACAGTCTCAGAGCTAACAAGTAACATTTGTGAGTTAGGATAATTAAGGTGCAATAAGTATTCATTGTTGGTGGCAGCCATACACATATTCATCAGATGAATGTTGTGCTGTGATTTGGGCTCTAGTCCTGTCTGCTGCTAGGCAAGTTCTCTTTATTTTTGTCCTTTTTTTGAGACTAGTTTTCCAGATTTCCCAGTGACTCTCTGAGCTGCTCTATAGTCTTTCAGCATTTCTTTTTCAGTTTCTAAAACAGTCAAAATTGATTTCTATTAGTAACAAATAATAGAATTTTCAGTAGAACTTTTGGCTTGCGAACTAAAATTTAAAAAATTGTAAAATCTTGGTATTTCATTATGTAGTAGTTAATTTCTGCAACCAAGATGGAATAATACAGGTAAGTAAGCAGAAGGGGGCAGTGAAAAATATGACTCAGTTTTACTAAAGCAACATCTATCATTATATAAATCTGAGAAACTACAACTAGCCAGGTTCCACCCAGGCTAGAACTTTATTGCTTTTGGTCAGAGGTCACTGGGGAAATAAGCACAATGTGATCTTTGAAATGTTATAAAATATAAAAAAGCAGTAAACACAGAAGTAAAGTAATTATTCTGGTCTCTTGAAGAATTTTCCACAGTTGTTGTGATCTACACAGCCAAAGGCTTTGACGTAATCAATAAAGCAGAGAAAGATGTTTTTCTGGTATTCTCTTACCTTTCGATGATCCAACAGATGTTGGCAGTTTGATCTCTGGTTCCTCTGCCTTTTCTAAATCCAGTTTAAACATCTGGACGTTCACGATTCACGTAATGTTGAAGGCTGGCTTGGAGAATTTTGAGTATTACTTTGCTAGCATGTGGTCGCAAAGAGTTGGACATGCCTGAGCAACTGAACTGAACTGAAATTACTTATATTCAAATTAATTTCAAAAAGAATCATCAAATTAATACATCACTATCATTTTATTAGGGTTTCCCTGGTGGCTCAGAGGTTAAAGTGTCTGCCTACAATGCGGGAGACCTGGGTTCAATCCCTGGGTTATTGACTATGCCAAGGCCTTTGACTGTGTGGATCACAATAAACTGTGGAAAATTCTGAAAGAGATGGGAATACCAGACCACCTAACCTGCCTCTTGAGAAACCTATATGCAGGTCAGGAAGCAACAGTTAGAACTGGACATGGAACAACAGACTGGTTCCAAATAGGAAAAGGAGTATGTCAAGGCTGTATATTGTCACCCTGCTTATTTAACTTGTATGCAGAGTACATCATGAAAAATGCTGAACTGGAAGAAGCACAAGCTGGAGTCAAGATTGCCGGGAGAAATATCAGTAACCTCAGGTATGCAGATGACACCACCCTATGGCAGAAAGTGAAGAGGACTAAAAAGCCTCTTGATGAAAGTGAAAGAGGAGAGTGAAAAAGTTGGCTTAAAGCTCAACATTCAGAAAACTAAGATCATGGCATCCCATCACTTCATGGGAAATAGATGGGGAAACAGTGGAAACAGTGGCTGACTTTATTTTGGGGGGCTCCAAAATCACTGCAGATGGTGATTGCAGCCATGAAATTAAAAGACGCTTACTCCTTGGAAGAAAAGTTATGACCAACCTAGATAGCATATTCAAAAGCAGAGACATTACTTTGCCAACTAAAGTCTGTCTAGTCAAGGCCATGGTTTTTCCAGTAGTCATGTATGGATGTGAGAGTTGGACTGTGAAGCAAGCTGAACACTGAAGAATTGATGCTTTTGAACTGTGGTGTTGGAGAAGACTCTTGAGAGTCCCTTGGACTGCAAAGAGATCCAACCAGTCCATTCTAAAGGAGATCAGTCCTGGGTGTTCTTTGGAAGGAATTATGCTAAAGCTGAAACTCCAGCACTTTGGCCACCTCATGCGAAGAGCTGACTCACTGGAAAAGACTCTGATGCCAGGAGGGATTGGGGGTAGGAAGAGAAGGGGATGACAGAGGATGAGATGTCTGGATGGCATCACCGACTCTATGCACGTGAGTCTGAGTGAACTCCGGGAGATGGTGGTGGACAGGGAGGCCTGGCGTGCTGCAATTCACGGGGTTGCAAAGAGTCAGACACAACTGAGCGACTGAACTGAACTGATCATTTTATTTGGAATTCCTTAAAACAACTGAACTATGATCATCAATAAAAAGGCTTGATGCTTTCTCATTTATCTACAACAGTCAAGGATGCATTTGCTGTTGGCATTCTAAGGTAAATGCTAAAGAAAATATCTCCAAGAAACACCTATTATGCCCTTATCTAAAACTATATCAGAAGTAATAGGGACGGTTGTCTAACTCAGGAGCTCCTACAGAAGATAAATGAACTGGGTGGAGATAAAGATAAGATTGTTCATGAGTTATCTTCAGTATGGTAGTGAGCATGATCTGGAGTCACACTGCTATAAAAATGTCTGGGCTTTGGAAAAATATCAGTGACCATACATATTTGAGACATGTACTTTAATTACTTTTAATTATTCTACATCACTCTGATAGATAAGGCAGATATGCAACTTGAAAAGATATGCATCTATGAAAAGACTTGTAAGCATATTTAGAAGTAGTGTCATATCTTGATGTTTATGATAACTACATGAATAAAATTTAAATACCATAGAAATTCTGCTATTACATAAAATAATTTTCTGCTTAGCAAGGTCAAAGGACAATTCCATGAAGCAAGAGTACAGTATCACATAGCTCTGGATTTTAATTCTAGTTCTACCTGTGTTGATAAAGATCAAGATAATCTTTGTAACATCAGTTTCCTCATCTTTAAAAGGTAACTGATTAACACTTACCTTGCAAGAGTTTTGTGAGAATTAAATGAGATAGTGTAAGTGAAAACCCTACCACTGAGTTTCTAAGGATATAAGAGGTGCTCAAAAAAATGTTACTTCCTCTTTCTTTTCTCTGATCCTCCCAACTTTTCTCCATTGCCCCTGGCATTCTTTATACTGCTAACATGAAAAGAAAAAAAAAAATGAAGTCAACCAGTCATGTTCAACTCTTTGTGACTCCATGGACTGTAGCCTGCCAGGCTCCTCTGTCCATGTGATTTTCCAGGCAAGAATACTGGAGTGGGTTGCCATTTCCTTCTCCAGGGGATCTTTCCAACCCAAGGATCAAACCCAGGTCTCCCACACTGCAGGCAGACTCCTTACCATCTGAGCCACCAGGGAACAGTTCTGTCTAAATCTAGGTTCTTACAGTTTCTTCACAATGGCAGCAGTAAAACTATTTTAAATTTTAAATGTGACTTCCATAAAAGCACAAAAATTTATTTAAACAAACTTTTAGCCTTTCAATATTAGGACAACATCATCATTTTATCAGCCACATTTGGTTTGGCCAATGACCTGAAATGAACAAAGTTAATTTATAATTTAAAATTGTAAACTCTAATTCTAAAATACTTCCAAAATTAAATTATTAAAAACTCCTTATCTTTCATTAAGCACATTACTAATTATCTTATAAAACCTACTCATGTATTATAAACTCTACTGTAGGCATGTTGATAAGACCCTTCTGTATTAGATAAATGAAAGAAATGTGTAAAACTATTACATAAACAGTTCCAACATTCCTTTTCAATGATGCCTGTGAGTATGCTGTTTATCACTGTCAAAATGGAATGTCCTGAATCCAAAAGAGTATGTTTAAGAAGTGTGAACTTGAAAATGGCTACTCTGACATTCTGGAAATTGTAAGTCTTGTAAGGTTAATTAAATTACTCACAGAATAAATAGTGCTTATTCATATAAGCACAAATAAATCTAAAATTAAAGTTCATAGCTAACAGAGGTAGGCCAAAAAAGATACAGGGAAAGAAATGAGATTTAGGAAACAAGTCTATCTGATTAGTAAATTTTATTCCAGTCATTATTTAATTAAATGTTTCATCTATCTCTGAAACCTGATTATTCCAAAAATAATGGAATTACCAATAACCCAGTCCAAAACATGAATTCATATAATAGATATAAAGGGAGAGGGGGAGAATTCTTGACTACCCAAACGTTTAACCAAAGGCATAAATGTTTAACATACTTGAAGACACTTGCTTTGATAAGGTAGAGACAGATTAGCATAGTGCCTAAGAGCAAAAGCTCTCCAACAATACTGACAGTCACTTCCTAATTGTATAATCTTGAGGAAATTAGTTCAAGCTTTCTGCACCTCATATTCCTGGATCCTCTGTCTAGAATAATAATAGCACGTGTCTCCCAGGGTTGTTTTGAAATACTAACTCAATAAACACATGAAAATCTCTTCAAAATGTCCCATGTACACAGTAAATAATATACATTAGCATCTTATTACAATCACTACTACTACTGTTGACACTTGAAAGCATCTATGATGGCTATGCAATGCAATAAAATCATCAAGCAAAGCAAACAGCTGAAAAAGCTTAATTTACTAGTGAATTATCACTTAAAGAAACAGAAAGCATTTATCAAGGACTCTAATGAAATGAAGAAAGAAAAAGTACCTTGGTAAACAGGTTTGGGGAGGAAGCTGGGTTTTTGCAAAAAGACATTATAAACAAATCCACCAGTTAACTGACGACAGCTCAACCTCAATCCAAGAGAAGATGGATGGATCCCAAGATGAGAAAAGGATAGGAAATGCTTAAACCCTCCCTTGCTTTCATTTCCTTCCTTCCCAATTCTCTGATCTCCCAATTCTCTGTTCCCCTCTCACAGTAAGACTCCTCAAACGACTTTTCTACCTGT
Source organism: Capra hircus (assembly GCF_001704415.2). Classification (NCBI taxonomy): domain Eukaryota; kingdom Metazoa; phylum Chordata; class Mammalia; order Artiodactyla; family Bovidae; genus Capra; species Capra hircus. The sequence continues at coordinate 44,313,298 of NC_030822.1, read as the reverse complement.
CTCTTTCTACTCCTTGACCTTTATTTCTTCCACTAAAATCTCGTTTCTGCCCCAACCATCCCACTGAAATAAGTCCTGAAGGCCACAAAACAGCCTTCAACTTGTCAAATTCAATGGTTAAATTCACAAACCTCATCTTGGTCAACCTCTCAGTGTCATTCAACACAGCTGTATCCTTAGAATATTTCCTCTCTCTGTTTCAGTGATGTTTCTTTTCTGGTATTCCTAATTTCCTGGGTTCTTCTAATCTGCTTTATAAGTGCAAAGGTAGCCCACAGCTTAAATCTGGGTCTCCTTTTCTGCTATGGCTACACACTGCCCCTTGATAATCTCCTATGGTTTTAAAAACCATCTCTATGCTGCTGCTGCTGTTAAGTCACTTCAGTCGTGTCCGACCCTTAGCGACCCCATGGACTGCAGCCTACCAGGCTCCTCTGTCCATGGGATTTTCCAGGCAAGAGTACTGGAGTGGGGTGCCATTGCCTTCTCCGATCTCTGTGCTACTGACTCATAAATTTACATTTCAGCACTGAACTCTCCCCTTAGCGCTAGACTTAAATATTCATTCATTCAACAAATCTTTATTGAACTCACACATTATGCACCCGGCATTATTACAGGCTACTGGGATACAGAGATATATTAGAAAAAGTCTCTGAATTTTAGATAGGGAAAAAGATAATAAACAAATATGTGTATGTGTGGGGTGGGTGGTAAGTGGAATGAAGAAAAATAAAGTGGCACATGGAAATATAGAATGATAGGCAGTCATGGAGAGATGGTCAGGAAAAACCTCTCTTACAAGGTCACACCTGAACAGAAATCGGTATGAAATGAGAACAAGGTCTGTGGAAATATACAGGAAGAGCATTGAAGAGGAAGAAACAGCAAATGTAAATACCCTAAATTCAAGAATAATGCTGATACTCTGAAGTAGAGTGAAAATGCATCTGAATGTGAGGTGAGAAAAGTAGAAAGTGACCACATCTAATAAAGCATTATAGCCATGGTAAAGGGTTTAAACTTTATAGGGAGAAAAACTGGAGTACTTAATCAAGGAAGTGACACTGTAAGATACTCATTTTTAAAAGACCACTCTGGCTGTAATGTGCAAGACAGATTACATGGGGACATGACTGCTGCTGGGAGGCCACAGAAGAGGTTAGCGTAACTGTCTAGGTAGGGAGAACTGGTGATTTCCACTGAAGAGATAGTATCAGTAATCAAAGTAATCAGATTGGGCATATAATTTAAAGAGAGTTGTCAGCAGTTATTCTAAGAGACTGAATATGGGATTTAAGACAAACAGAAGGAATAAAGAATGACTGACAAAGTGAGTGAGTGACAATGCTATTTTCTAGCCGGAAGCAGTCACTGTTAGCCACTTGGCTCTCAGATACCTCAAAAGTAGCGTGGCTAAATGAGAGTTCTTTATCTTCTTCAAAAATCTTGTTCCTCTTTCAATCTTCCCCATCTCAGACGCTTCCACATAATCCCTTTCTATTTCCTTCTAGCACTTGTCCCTATCTGAATTACTTAGCTTACTTATATACTGTCCACTATAGTGCAAGCTCTAAGGGAGTACAGACATTGATGGTTTTGTCCACTGCTATACCCTAGATCCTATAATATTGCCTGATATACAGCAGGCACTCAAATATTCATTGAATGCATGAGTAAAGGAGTGAAGGAACCTCCTACCCTCTCCTTTGTAAGTTATTCTCTTTGGGTTAGCCAATTAATATTGGAGCACCCAATTTCTAGATTCTCTTCTCACTAGCTTTCACAAGGTATTCTTACCTAACAATTTAATTTCCATCTATTTGCCCATTTTTCGAACATTTTTACCTCTAGGCCAGAGTTCTTTGAAATCCAACCTAGTATATGCTTCTTAAGATTTCAACATGGATGAATCAACGGTATGTCAAATTCAGCAAAAGAGCTAACTAGTGAGCTCAAATTCAGTAAAAGCTATCTAGTGAACTCTAACTAGTTTGCCACCAAACCTGTTCCACTTCCAATGTTCTGTATCCTAATAAACAGCATCACCATCCATCCAGATAGGCAAGTCAGAAATATTTCAATCATCCTTGATACCTCCTCCCCTAGCCCCTGGTAATCAACCTATCACCAAGTCCTGTTGACTTTATCTTGCAACCATTTTTCAAATCTGTTTCCTTTTCTGAAAAGATGTTCACCATCACCCTAGTCCATCTTCTTTAGCTGAATTATTGAAATACTTCCTGATAATCTCCCCACAGTTACTTTGGTAACTGTACAATCTAATTGTCCGTATTTCAGCTACCATCATCTTTTCAAAAGAAAGCCTTACCACCTACTACATAAAACTTTTCAATAGCTTCTCATACCTCTTAGGGAGAATGACAATATGCCACCCTCCAAGGCTGGCCAGCCTAGCCCATGCACGTATTGCTGGCCTAATCTCATGTCCCTCTTCTTTTTGCTTTCTGTGCTACAACCACATCAGTCTTCTTTCAGCTCCTAAGCATGTCACTACTCACCTGCAACAGGACTATATTTTTATTAAATAATCTCCCTGTACTCAGTTTCATGGCACTTCCCTCAGGTTGTAAATACATACTTATTTTACTAATGTCTGTTTCTTTCACAAGATTATAAATGCTGTGAGAGTAGAGATTGTGTCTCACTTGCTTCACCACTGCCTCTCCAGCATCCGCCAAAATGTAAGAATTCCTCAGATGCTCAGGTATGTGGATTTCTGAACCTGAGAAGTTCTCTGATGGCAGTATGGTACACTGACTGGCTAAACTAGCGTCAAAGAGCTTTGTATTTAAGTCCCAAATGCATCTGTCCTTGGAACTTAAGGAAAGTTACTTAATCTCTTAAAGCCTGAAGTACCTCATGGGATTCTGTGAGGATCAAATAGATAATGCACATAGTATGCTTAGCATAGTTTCTGACACACAGAAGAAGTTCAATATATGTTAGTTACTATTAGCTATTTTTCATTCATTCAAATAGTCATTTAGGTTGGCGAGTTCAAGTACCTTATTTTTACCCTTTTTCTAACTTATATTACCTTAACTAAATTCAATATATTTTCATAAATAATTTTTTAAGTTTTAAAAATTATATCTATTCAACATTTAATAACCAAGTACCTGCATCCTCAAAAAAAACAAATCACAGCATAATAAACATATAGTAAATATACATTAGTTATTCCCTCTGAGGAAAAAACATTATGCCAAACTGAGCAGCTTGAAACAAACTGTTTTTTTTAATCTCATAGCTCTGGGTAAATAATCTGAAACTGGCCGAGCTCAGTGTCTGGCTCCAGTTCTCATGAGGTTGCAGTCGAGCTGTCAGCCAAGACTGCAGTCATCTTGACTCGAGCTGAAGGATCTGCTCCTAAGCTCTTCACATAGTCGTTGGCAGACTTTAGGTCTTCACAAATTTTTAACGAGGTCTGATGTAAGCAATATGATGAAAATGTCTGCCATCATTTATAAAATTGCTATGAAATTATGCCATCCATCATGCTATTCAACACCCCCTGTAAAAATTCAATAAATTTCTCTGTTTCACCTTATGGAAGTTTTTCTCTTGACAAATGGCACATGTCTTTTTACTATACAAAGGAGTTATTTTTTGTTAGATTTCTCTTTTTATTCTGACAGTTGGTATAGACAAATTTTTTGGTCAAACTTAGTCTCCACCTAGACTTTCATAGACCCTTCTTCCCCTCCTGTCCTTACTCTGCCTTCTTTTATTGTATGGCTCTTTCCTTTTATCACCATTTTAATAATTCCATTATCAGTATATCATTTAACACTCACATACAGTATTTGGTATTAGGAAGAGTATATGTAATCAATTACTAAATTATTAACTAATTTTTACTAGAGCTGATAATCTCAAATTTTATTTATGAAACCACCAAAAACATTTCAGCTCAGTTCAGCTCAGTCGCTCAGTCGTGTCTGACTCTTTGTGACTCCATGAATTGCAGCACGCCAGGCCTCCCTGTCCATCACCAACTCCCAGAGTTCACCCAAACTCATGTCCATCAAGTCGGTGATGCCATCCAGACATCTCATCCGCTGTCATCCCCTTCTCTTCCTACCCTCAATCCCTCCTGGCATCAGAGTCTTTTCCAATGAGTCAACTCTTCTTTGGCATGAGGCAGCCAAGTATTGGAGAATCAGCTTTAGCATCAGTCCTTCCAATGAACACCCAGGACTGATCTCCTTTAGAATGGACTGGTTGGATCTCTTTGCAGTCCAAGGGACTCTCAAGAGTCTTCTCCAACACCACAGTTCAAAAGCATCCATTCTTTGGTGCTCAGCTTTCTTCACAGTCCAACTTTCACATCCATACGTGACTACTGGAAAAACCATAGCCATGACTAGATGGACCTTTGTTGGCAAAGTAATGTCTCTGCTTTTTAATATGCTATCTAGGTTGGTCATAACTTTCCTTCCAAGGAGTAAACATCTTTTAATTTCATGGCTTCAGTCACCATCTGCAGTGATTCTGGAGCCCCAAAAAATAAAGTCTGACACTTTCCACTGTTTCCCCATCTATTTCCCATCAAGTGATGGGACGAGATGCCATGATCTTCGTTTTCTGAATGTTGAGCTTTAAGCCAACTTTTTCACTCTCCTCTTTCACTTTCATCAAGAGGCTTTTGAGTTCCTCTTCACTTTCTGCCTTAAGGGTGGTGTCATCTGCATACCTGAGGTTATTGATATTTCTCCGGCAATCTTGATTCCAGCTTGTGCTTCTTCCAGCCCAGCGTTTCTCATGATGTACTCTGCATAGAAGTTAAATAAGCAGGGTGACAATATACAGCCTTGACGTACTCCTTTTCCTATTTGGAACCAGTCTGTTGTTCCATGTCCAGTTCTAACAGTTGCTTCCTGACCTGCATATAGGTTTCTCAAGAGGCAGGTTAGGTGGTCTGGTATTCCCATCTCTTTCAGAATTTTCCACAGTTTATTGTGATCCACACACTCAAAGACTTTGGCATAGTCAATAAAGCAGAAATAGATGCTTTTCTGGAACGCTCTTCCTTTTTCCATGATCCAGTGGATGTTGGCAATTTGATCTCTGGTTCCTCTGCCTTTTCCAAAACCAGCTTGAACATCTGGAAGTTCACGGTTCATGTACTGCTGAAGCCTGGCTTGAAGAATTTTGAGCATTATTTTACTAGCGTGTGAGATGAGTGCAATTGTGCAGTAGTTTGAGCATTCTTTGGCTTTGCCTTTCTTTGGGATTGGAATGAAAACTGACCTTTTCCAGTCCTATGGCCACTGCTAAGTTTTCCAAATTTGCTGGCATATTGAGTGCAGCACTTTCACAGCATCATCTTTCAGGATTTGAAATAGCTCAACTGGAATTGTATCACCTCCACTAGCTTTGTTCGTATTGATGCTTTCTAAGGCCCAAATATACTTAAAATAATATTCTATTTTTAAAATGTGTTTACTTTAACCATATGTGAGTGAAAATACTATCTGGTCAGCCCTTTCAATACCACAGAGCTAAAAACAAGTCAAAACTGCTTAAGCTCTATAAGCATGCTGTCCCATACAAACAGCCACTTAATTTAATCAAAATTAAACTTAAAATTCCATTTCTTAACCATACTCACCAAAATTCAAGGGCTCAATAATAAATATGAATTACAAAGTAATATACATCTTTCTGTAACTGAGATCCACAAAGAGAGAAGCAAGCTTAAAATAGGGCCAAAGGAAGAATGTTATCACGTTCACTGCACAACCTGCCAGGACCAATACAAACAAATAGCAACACACAATACATACTCTCACATGTTTACAGCCCCTCTGAACCTAACCGTCTCTTCCCCTGGACTAGAATCTCTTCCCTAGTCCCTTGTCAAAGTAATGAAAAATTATCACAGGTTAGATTACCTATGGTGCTGAGAAAATAGGCTTTCTCTTTAGTCAATAATCAAACCACCTGCTACAGTCATTAAAAGTTGCACACATACAACCACCACCACCAGCACCATCCAGTACTACCCAGGTTGTGGTAAAACGTGTTTTCCCACAACTCTTCTGAAATACATAACAGCAGTAGAAACAGTCTGAAATCTAGCCAAACTGTATTACTTGAGATTGTTTCCATCACATGCTATTTCCTCTGCCAAAAGTGTTTTTCTTTACCATCTTTACCTAAAGAGATCTTGCTATACAAGACTTTATAGACCTTAAAACAGTTATAGTCAGCACAAGATATTTGATATACAATGCTTTGAGTAACAGATATTTGTATGAATGTAATTGGCCTGTAATTGCAAGACTATTCCTTGCATTTTTGTACTTATCATGGTGTCCTACATATAAACTGGTAATTGATTTTTTTTATAAATATTAAATGAAGCAAGTCTATGTGCCTGACAGTAAAGGAGCTCAATATCATTCTTTTGTACAACTTCATGAGGCATTAAAGGAATCATAGGACAATCTCTAGTATGGTCAAAGTATTTTTAAGACATTACGCTTTATGACATTATTTAGACCTGACATTAGCAGGAGGACTTGCATGTAATTATACATACAATCTATTTCAAATCCTAAAAGATGGTGCTATGAAAGTGCTGCACTCAATATGCCAGCAAATTTGGAAAATTCAGCAATGGACACAGGACTGGAAAAGATGAGTTTTCATTCCAATCCCAAAGAAAGGCAATGCCAAAGAATGCTCAAACTACGGCAAATTGCACTCATTTCACATGCTAGCAAAGTAATGCTCAAAATTCTCCAAGCCAGGCTTCAACAGTATGTGAACCATGAACTCCCAGATGTTCAAGCTAGATTTAGAAAAGGTAGAGGAACCAGAGATCAAATTGCCAGCATCCACTGGATCACTGAAAAAGTGAGAGAGTTCCAGAAAAACATCTACTTCTGCTTTACTGACTATGCCAAAGCTTTTGACTCTGTGGATCACAATAAACTGTGGAAAATTCTGAAAGAGATGGGAATACCAGACCACCTGACCTGCCTCCTGAGCAATCTGTATTCATGCCAAGAAACAGCAGTTAGAAATATACACGAAACAGACTGGTTCCAAACAGGAAAAGGAGTACCTCAAGGCTGTATATTGTCACCCTGCTTATTTAACTTCTATGTAGAATACATCATGAGAAACACTGGGCTGGAAGAAACACAAGCTGGAATCAAGATTGCCGGGAGAAATATCAATAACCTCAGATATGCAGATGACACCACAGAAAGCAAAGAACTAAAGAGCCTCTTGCTGAAAGTGAAAGAGGAGAGTGAAAAAGTTGGCTTAAAGTTCAACATTCAGAAAACGAATATCATGGCATCTGGTCCCATCACTCCATGGGAAATAGATGGGGAAACAGTGGAAACAGTGTCAGACTTTATTTTGGGGGGCTCCAAGATCACTGCAGATGGTTACTGCAGCCATGAAATTAAAAGATGCTTACTCCTTTGAAGAAAAGTTATGACCAACCTAGACAGCATACTAAAAAGCAGAGACATTACTTTGCCAACAAAGGTCCATCTAGTTAGTCAAAGCTATGGTTTTTCTAGTAGTCACGTATGGATGTGAGAGTTGTACTACAAAGAAAGTCAAGTGCTGAAGAATTGATGCTTTTGAACTATGGTGCTGGAGAAGACTCTTGAGAGTCCTTTGGACAGCAAGGAGATCCAACCAGTCCATCCTGAAGGAAATCAGTCCTGAATATTCATTGAAAGGACTGCTACTAAAGCTGAAACTCTAATACGTTGGCCACCTGATGCAGAGAACTCACTCATTTGAAAAGACCCTGATGCTGGGAAAGATTGAAGGTGGGAGGAGAAGGGGAAGAAAGAGGATGAGATGGTTGGATGGCATCACCAACTCAATGGACATGAGTTTGAGTAAGCTCCAGAAGTTGGTGATGGACAGGGAGGTCTGGCGTGCTGCAGTCCATGGGGTTGCAAAGAGTCAGACACAATTGAGTGACTGAACTGGACTGAACTTGTATGTAATTCTCCTATGCAACCACTTGCAAAGGAGATTAGTTGTCAATCCACAGGATTATTATCTACTTTTAAAACACATCTCTTGCACACCCACGTAAACCACTTTTCCAATCTTGGGTAAAATTTAAATACAAACACATATGAAGAAACCAGAAGTACAAATGGTAGAAGTTTTTGCACTATACTCTAGACACAGCGATCCTAAGACTTGCAACAATGACTAAATTTTTTCTTGTTTCTCAGCTTAAAGCATTTCTATCACTCCAAGTATTCAGTGTGCAGTATGATTTTAAAGGAAATTATTTCTTCCCTAACCTGTTCTCAGGTTCTAATCAAAGTGCAGATTTGCATGTGGCCATATTATGATCCTTGGCCCCTACTCAGACTGAATATTCCAGTTGAGAACACAAAGAGCATTTCTACCAGCTGTGAATGCTGACACTGATTCATTACTCTTCTGGTCCTCTCGCCTGCATTCTGGGTCATGCCTTAACTTCAGACTAGTTAGGCCCTGCTCACTCTATCTATGGCAACCCACTCCAGTATTCTTGCCCAGAGAATCCCAGAGACGGAGGAGTCTGGTGGGCTGCCGTCTATGGGATCGCATGGATTTGGACACCACTGAAGCAACTTAGTACCAGCAGCAACACTCTATCTGAGAGTCTTAAAAAGCAAAATCAGTAAAGAACCAACACACAAAAAGCTGCAAATGAAATTTTATCCCCTTTTGCCCATTATATGTTTAATCAGCGCTTATAAATGTGGCTAACAGTTTCTAATTAAAATCATACTACAATTTTTCTTGGCAAGCTTAAATAGAAATTTACTGTAAATATGGTATTCTCTGTAGCATCACTAGAATCATGTGACCAGAAAAACATCTTAAACTCAGGAATATTCCTTTAAAAAATTATAATTTTATGTCTTTCCCCAAGCATTTATCTTCCATTTAATGGTCTGTCAAACACCAGTTTTTGAATATTCAACATGGAAACAATAAAGGCAGCTCTTTGAGCAAGAAAAATTATTGGGACAAATAATATCATTATCCTACCCATCAGAACTCTGCATTGCAAATGACAGAAAGCCAACTCAAGCCACATTAAGCCAAAAAAAAAAAAAAAGACATTAGTGGCTTATAAAGCTGGGCGGAAACTGGCATAGTTCTGAAAGAAAAACTGTAGAAAGGAGGGCCTCAAAAAATGGGAGTAGGTCTCCTTTGGTTGGTTGGTGTGTGTGTGTCTCTCCCTAACCACCCTCCCCCCACACTCAACTCTTAATGTGCCCACCTTTTTGATGGTAGGGGGAGAATGGGTGGGCAAGATATATTTCTAAAAGAGGGGCTGGGTTGAAGGAAATATCCTGAGGAACCCAAAACAATTAATTAATGAAAAAATTCAGCACCATACCTGTGCCAGATGTCACACTAGACCTTTACATATGCTATTTCCGTGGAAGGCTCACAGTAACATCATCAGAGTGGTATTACCATATCCATTCTTTAGATGAGGAGACTAAGGTTCAGAAAGGTTAAGTAACCAGTAAAAGTTACTGGTTTAAGTAACCAGTGAAAGCCCTGATTTAAAAGCAGGACTAACTCCAAGTCGTATGTATACTCATTAACCTTTTCTATAATGTTGTCCCAAATGTCTTCCAAATCAAAAACTGAAAGTGATACATTGTACATTGCAATCTCTCACCAAGATAAATGGCTTAAGGGAGCTTGAACTATAAATGCAGGTATTGTTTTACTTTTAGAGGGATTCCTCAAGTCAGGCAAGATTAAAGATACTGTGAAACCATAAACAGGAATAATATAATTAAAGACATATATCCAAATAGTAGGGCTTCCCTGATGGCTCAGATGGTAAAAAATATGCCTGCAATGCAACAGACCCGGGTTCAACTCCTGGGTCAGGAAGATCCCCTGGAGATGGGAATGGCAACCCACTCCAACCCAGCATTCTTGCCTGGAGAATTCCATGGTCAGAGAAGCCTGGCCAGCTACAGTCCATGAGGTCACAAAGAGTCAGTCATGACTGAGGAACTAACATTTTCACTTTCATCCAAATAGTAAGGATGTGAAAGTTAGCCAGGAGGAGGGAAAAGGGTATTTTATCACCATTATTCCTATAAGTAATGCTCAAAATTCTCCAAGCCAGGCTTCACAGTATGTGAACTGTGAACTTCCAGATGTTCAAGCTGGATTTAGAAAAGGCAGAGGAACCAGAGATCAAATTGCCAACATCCGTTTGGATCATCGAAAAAGCAAGAGAGTTCCAGAAAAACATCTATTTCTGTTTTCTTGACTACACCAAAGCCTTTGACTGTGTGGATCACAACAAACTGTGGAAAATTCTTAAAGGGATGGGAATAACAAACCACCTGACCTGCCTCCTGAGCAATCTGTATGTAGGTCAAGAAGCAACAGTTAGAAATGGACATGGAACAACAGACTGGTTCCAAATTGAGAAATGAGTACATCAAGGCTGTATATTGTCACCCTGCTTATTTAACTTACATGCAGAGTACATCATGAGAAATGCTGGACTGGATGAAGCACAAGCTGGAATCAAGATTGCTAGAAGAAATATCAGTCACCTCAGATATGCAGATGACACCACACTTATGGTAGAAAGCAAAGAACTAAAGAGCCTCTTGATGAAAGTGAAACAGGAGAGTGAAAATGCTGGCTTAAAATTCAACATTCAGGAAACGAAGATCATGGCATCTGGTCCCATCACTTCATGGCAAATAGATGGGAAAACAATGGAAACAGTGACACACTTTATTTTGGGAGGCTCCAAAACCACTGCAGATGGTGACTGCAGCCATGAAATTATAAGACACTTGCTCCTTGGAAGAAAAGTTATGACCAACCTAAACAGTACCGGGAGGAGCCACCCCACGCCCAAGGCCAGGGGCGGCGGCCGGGAGGAGCAACCCCACGTCCAAGGAGCAGTGGCTGCGTGGGCGCAGGAGGGCCTAGAGGAGCTATCCCACGTTGAAGGTCAGGAAGGGTGGCGGTGAGGAGATACCCCTCATCCAAGGTAAGGAGCGGCAGCTGCACTTTGCTGGAGCAGCCATGAACAGATACCCCATGTCCAAGGAAAGAGAAACCCAAGTAAGATGGTAGGTGTTGCAAGAGGGCATCAGAGGGCAGACACACTGAAACCATACTCACAGAAAACTAGTCAATCTAATCACACTAGGACCACAGCCTTGTCTAACTCAATGAAATTAAGCCATGCCCATGGGGCAACCCAAGATGGGCGGGTCATGGTGGAAAGGTCTGATAGAATGTGGTCCACTGGAGAAGGGAATGGCAAACCACTTCAGTATTTTTGCCTTGAGAACCCCTATGAAAAGGCAAAATAATAGGATACTGAAACAGGAACTCCCCAGGTCGGTAGGTGCCCAATATGCTACTGGAGATCAGTGGAGAAATAACTCCAGAAAGAATGAAGGGATGCAGCCAAAGCAAAAACAATACCCAGCTGTGGGTGTGACTGGTAATAGAAGCAAGGTCTGATGCTGTAAAGAGCAATATTGCATAGGAACCTGGAATGTCAAGTCCATGAATCAAGGCAAATTGGAAGTGGTCAAACAAGAGATGGCAAGAGTGAACGTCGACATTCTAGGAATCAGCGAACTAAAATGGACTGGAATGGGTGAATTTAACTCAGATGACCATTATATCTACTACTGCAGGCAGGAATCCCTCAGAAGAAATGGAGTAGCCATCATGGTCAACAAGAGTCCGAAATGCAGTACTTGGATGCAATCTCAAAAATGACAGAATGATCTCTGCTCGTCTCCAAGGCAAACCATTCAGTATCACAGTAATCCAAGTCTATGCCCCAACCAGTAACGCTGAAGAAGCTGAAGTTGAATGGTTCTATGAAGACCTACAAGACCTTTTAGAACTAACACCCAAAAAAGATGTCCTTTTCATTATAGGGGACTGGAATGCAAAAGTAGGAAGTCAAGAAACATCTGGAGTAACAGGCAAATTTGGCCTTGGAATGCAGAATGAAGCAGGGCAAAGACTAGTAGAGTTTTGCCAAGAAAATGCACTGGTCATAGCAAACACCCTCTTCCAACAACACAAGAGAAGACTCTACACATGGACATCACCAGATGGTCAACACCGAAATCAGATTGATTATACTCTTTGCACCCAAAGATGGAGAAGCTCTATACAGTCAACAAAAACAAGACCAGGAGCTGACTGTGGCTCAGATCATGAACTCCTTATTGCCAAATTCAGACTTAAATTGAAGAATGTAGGGAAAATCACTAGACCATTCGGGTATGACCTAAATAAAATCCCTTATGATTATAAAGTGGAAGTGAGAAATAGATTTAAGGGCCTAGATCTGATCGATAGAGTGCCTGATGAACTATGGAATGAGGTTCGTGACACTGTACAGGAGACAGGGATCAAGACCATCCCCATGGAAAAGAAATACCAAAAAGCATAATGGCTGTCTGGGGAGGCCTTACAAATAGCTGTGAAAAGAAGAGAGGCGAAAAGTAAAGGGGAAAAGGAAAGATATAAGCATCTGAATGCAGAGTTTCAAAGAATAGCAAGAAGAGATAAGAAAGCCTTCTTCAGCAATCAGTGCAAAGAAATAGAGGAAAACAACAGAATGGGAAAGACTAGAGAACTCTTCAAGAAAATTAGAGATACCAAGGGAACGTTTCATGCAAAGATGGGCTCGATAAAGGACAGAAATGGTATGGACCTAACAGAAGCAGAAGATATTAAGAAGAGGTGGCAAGAATACACAGAAGAACTGTACAAAAAAGATATTTACGACCCGGATAATCACGACGGTGTGATCACTCATCTAGAGCCAGACATCCTGGAATGTGAAGTCAAGTGGGCCTTAGAAAGCATCACTACGAACAAAGCTAGTGGAGGTGATGGAATTCCAGTTGAGCTATTTCAAATCCTGAAAGATGATGCTGTGAAAGTGCTGCACTCAATATGCCAGCAAATATGGAAAACTCAGCAGTGGCCACAGAACTGGAAAAGGTCAGTTTTCATTCCAATTCCAAAGAAAGGCAATGCCAAAGAATGCTCAAACTACCACACAATTGCACTCATCTCACATGATAGTAAAGTAATGCTCAAAATTCTCCAAGCCAGGCTTCAGCAATACGTGAACCATGAACTCCCTGATGTTCAAGCTGGTTTTAGAAAAGGCAGAGGAACCAAAGATCAAATTGCCAACATCCTCTAAATCATGGAAAAAGCAAGAGAGTTCCAGAAAAACATCTATTTCTACTTTATTGACTATGCCAAAGCCTTTGAGTGTGTGGATCACAATAAACTGTGGAAAATTCTAAAAGAGATGGGAATACCAGACCACCTGACCTGCCTCTTGAGAAAGCTGTATGCAGGTCAGGAAGCAACAGTTAGAACTGGACATGGAACAACAGACTGGCTCCATATAGGAAAAGGAGTACATCAAGGCTGTATATTGTCACCCTGCTTATTTAACTTCTATGCAGAGCACATCATGAGAAACGCTGGGCTGGAAGAAGCACAAGCTGGAATCAAGATTGCTGGGAGAAATATCAATAACCTCAGATATGCAGATAACATCACCTTTATGGCAGAAAGTGAAGAGGAACTCAAAAGCCTCTTGATGAAAGTGAAAGTGGAGAGTAAAAAAGATGACTTAAAGCTCAACATTCAGGTAACTAAGATCATGGCATCTGGTCCTATCACTTCATGGGAAATAGATGGGGAAACAGTGGAAACAGTGTCAGACTTTATGTTTTTGAGCTCCAAAATGACTGCAGATGGTGACTGCAGCCATGAAATTAAAAGACGCTTACTCCTTGGAAGAAAAGTTATGACCAACATAGACAGCATATTCAAAAGCAGAGGAATTACTTTGCCAACTAATGTCCGACAAGTCAAGGCTATGGTTTTTCCTGTGGTCATGTATGGATGTGAGAGTTGGACTGTGAAGAAGGCTGAGCACTGAAGAATTGATGCTTTTGAACTGTGGTGTTGGAGAAGACTGTTGAGAGTCCCTTGGACTGCAAGGAGATCCAACCAGTCCATTCTAAAGGAGATCAACCCTGGGATTTCTTTGGAAGGACTGATGCTAAACCTGAAACTCCAGTACTTTGGGCACCTCATGCGAAGAGTTGACTCATTGGAAAACACTCTGATGCTGGGAGGGATTGGGGGCAGGAGGAGAAGGGGACAACAGAGGATGAGATGGCTGGATGGCATCACGGACTCAATGGACGTGAGTCTGAGTGAAGTCTGGGAGTTGGTGATGAACAGGGAGGCCTGGCGTGCTGCGATTCTTGGGGTGGCAGAGTCAGACACAACTGAGCAACTGAACTGAAACAGTGTATTAAAAAGCAGAGACATTACCATCAAAGGTCCAGCTAGTCAAAGCTATGGTTTTTCCAGCGGTCATATATGGATGTGAGTTGGACTATAAAGAAAGCTGAGCACCAAAGAATTGATGCTTTTGAACTGTGGTGTTAGAAAAGACTTGAAAGTCCCTTGGAAAGCAAGGAGATCCAACCAGTCCGTCCTGAAGGAAATCAGTCCTGAATATTCATTGGAAGGACTGATGCTGAAGCTGAAACTCCAATACTCTGGCCACCTGATGTGAAGAACTGACTCATCGAAAAGACCCTGATGCTGGGAGAGATTGAAGGCGGGAAGAGAAGGGGACGACAGAGGATGAGATGGTTAGATGGCATCACTGACTCAACGGACGTGAGTTTGAGTAAGCTCTGGGAGTTGATGTTGGACAGGGAAGCCTGGCGTGCTGCAGTCCATGGGGTCGCAAAGAGTCAGACACGACTAAGTGACTGAACTGAAGTGATTCTTATGTACAACTAAGAACAAAACAAAAATACCCAATATGAGGAGGCTAATAGGAAACCCCATAATAAAGCTATGTCATAAAGTACACAGGAAGAAAAGAGAAACCTATTATATGAAAAGCAACAGCACAGAAACTTATCTTCTTTGGTACAAGTTGAAGGTGGTGGGGGTGGGGGTGGGGGAGCGGCAAGTAACTCTGCTCCAAATTTGAAACACCAGCCAGAACTAACAGACTTGTAATCGGAATTCATACTACTAGTGCAGTTCAAATCCTCAACCACTAAATTTAATTTTAAATGGTCTCAGGTTGCTAGGACCCCAGGCAATGGCAGAAGCAAACACAAATCTTTTATGGAAAAACTGACTTTCAACGCACACTGACACTGATTGTCAGATACCATCGACTGTACGGCACATCCAGATTTCAGAGGTTTTAACATATCGGGGTTCGGGGAGAGGTGAATATTAAGATAAATGAGGTATGAAAAGACTGAAACCCACACACTCTACAGTGGTAGCATTTAAATGAAAATTTACTTCCAAATTCACTTTCTCCAATTCTGAACTCTCTAGCCAATTCCTTCCAATTCCCCAATCTCACCTCATTACCCCTATTACCACACAAACTTTTTGCACTTTCTTCACAGTCCTAACATGTAGTCCGTAACCAGTCTTTCTCAATTCAAGATTCTAAAAATATTTAGTTTGTAACACAATAGTTAATACCTGCTAATCATAGTAGCCATACTGTTCTTCATGAGAAACTCTGTGAACAGCATTAGTAGAATTTCTGATAATACAGCTAGATTTTGGAATTATTTCTCCCTACTTAGTACGTGTTAATACTCTCAACTCAATGGACATGAATTTGAGCAAACTGTGGGAGACAGTGAAGGATAGGGAAGCCTGGTGTTTTGCAGTCCTTGGAGCCACAAAGAGGTAGACACGCCTTAGTGACTGAACCACAATAACTTGCTACATAATAAAATACCACTGATTAAAAATCTTTGGGTTTATAGAAAAGATCTTTGGGTTTATAAACAGCTCATCTTTTTTAAAAAATCTTTAATCCATTTTAAAAACACTTTATTTGAACATAACTCCAAGCTTACAGAAAAGTTGCAAAACAAGATTAATTCATCGAAGCCCTGTTTGTCCTTTACCTGGACCTGTCTATTGTTAATATTTTGTCCTATTTATCATATACACTCTCTTGCATGCTTACTCTATTTTTTTCCTCTTGAACTTTTTAAGAGAAAAGTTCTTACTTATATCATACCCTTTTATCCCTAAATTCTTCAGTGTAAATTTTTAAGAATAGGAACATTCTCTTACATAACCATACTACAGTTAACTTCAGAAAAACTAACACTGCTACATGCTTTTATCAAATCTACTGCCCTGTTCTAATTTTGTCAACCAGCCCAATAGTATTCTGTAGTTTTTATTAATAGGATCTAGTCTATAATCGGGTGTTCCATTTAGTTATATCTCTTTCCACTCCTTTAATCTGAAACCTATGTAAAGCTTCTCTACCTTTTATGATCCCGACTTTTGTAACAATATAGCTCTTTGTTTTAAACAGTATGCTCCTCATTTTGGGCTCTGTCTGGTCTTTTCTCATACTTAGATTTAGATTATTCACTCTCGGTTGATATGCTAATACTGCTTAGAGAATCACATCTGGAAATATACAATATCCATTTACCCCTTACTGCTATTAATTTTGATCATCTGATCAAGGTGTTGTTTGAGTTCTCCTCTGTATAATTACTATTTTTCCCTTGCAACTAATAAGTAATCTGTGTGGATATACTTTTTAAAGTTCCCCACGGATTTAGCAGCTATTGATGATTCTTGCCTGATCCAATCTGTAAAATTTAAATCCATTTTAATAATTCACTTAAAAACTATATTAACTATATTTAATGACAGATAAAGTCTATATCGAGAAGTCTAAAAATGTACTTATTTTTATTTGAATTACATGAACTTTAGTTTGCATATAATAACTACTAAAATAAATATTATTAATTTTAATCACTTTAGCTCGTTCATGGCCTGTATTAGTTTTCTAACAACTATGCTGAACACTGTGCTACTTATCTTTGAAATTAAATGTAAAATTCAAATTCTGCCATGTCAGTATTTATAAATATGTCACAAGGGCCTAAAAAAAATAATGAAAATAATTGGTACTTTTGCCATAACCCAAAATAGTTTATCACTAAAATTTACCTGTTTACTGTCAACTCTTCTGTTTTGTGCATTAGCTAGAAATATGAAGGGAAAGTACTAGAACACAGACGTGGGGCATATAAACTGTTGCCACTATTTTGAAGGACAATTTGGCAACTGCTTTAAAATTTTTAAAGGCATATGCCTAAGGATGAACTTATACAAGATGCAAGTATACAAATTATAAGAAACTGCTACTGCTAAGTCACTTCAGTTGTGTCCGAAACTGGAAGCACCTTTATCAATAGAAGGCAGGTCAATAAATTACACTATATTTAAACAATGGACTACCATGCAGCTACTATAAAAAACAAGATGGGTCTATGAAAGACACCTATAATAAATGTTAAGTGACAAAAATGCTGTAGAACAGTACTGCAGATCTTATACATGTAAAAAGAGAAAGGAAGGGAGGACATACTATATATGTAAATTTACACATACAAACTTACATGTGTTACATGTGTTACTTACACACGCTTACATGTGTTTACATAAACATATGAAATTCTAGAAGGAAACACAAGGGCCTGTTAGCAATGTTCAGATCTGGGGAATAAGACTGGAAAGTAAGTCAGGAACTTTTACTTTCTGTTTTACATCTTATTCTACTTTTTAAATTGCAAACCAAAGCATGAATCATTTATATTTTGTAATCTGTGACAATTCTTTAAATATCAGAAGTAAACTAGCAATCACAACTGAAAGTGAAATAAAAAGGATTATCACCTGCTAGGAACAGCATAAAACTACATTTTTTCATAGCCTAATTCTAGTCTCCAATCCAGAAGGAGAAATTAGCAGTTGCTGTACACACACAGCCAATATATGTCCATTATTATCTTTCTAGTAATTATCAATGGCACAAAATTTCTAGATGGCTGACCAGAGCAAAGGATACTTGTGGCCTATGGCCCTGAAAGAGAAAAATTACCTACCAACATGACAGAAGTTAAATTTATAAGGAAAAACTTGAACAAGTCAGCCAATCCCTTCATGAAATCCATGATATTCAACTAAATTATCAAGTTGAATGAAGTAAAGAGTGACTTATTCACTATTCACTAGTAACTATTTAGTCACTATTCCAGTGACTGAAAGATTAATGCAATTCCTCAAAGTACATTCCCTCGAGAAGGAAATGGCAACCCACTCCAGTATTCTCACCTGGAGAACTCCGTGGGCAGAGGAGCCTGGTAGGCTACAGTCCATGTGGTTGCAGAGAGTTGGACATGACTGAGAGACTTCATTTTCACTTTTCAAAGTACATTAATCCAAAATAAAAAATTACTAGCTAACTGCATAGTTGGTAATTCTATATAAATATGATAGGTTCATATCTTGTAATAGCATTCATAAAACATGAACTAAAATTATTAATACTCATGTTATGTGTCTAGATCTATTAGTCTCCATTATATACATTTGTTGTCGTTTGGTTGCTAAGTTTTTCCCTGACTCTTTTGTGACCCCATGGATTGTAGCCTGCCAGGCTTCTCCGCCCGTGGGATTTCCCAGGCAAGAATGGAGTGGGTTGCTGTTTCCTTTTCCAGGGGATCTTCCTGACCCAGGGATTGAGCCTGCATCTCCTGCACTGGATGGCAGACTCTTTACACATCCACATATAAAAATATATCTATGTAGTTATATAGCAGAAATATATGTAAATAATGGGAGGAAAAGGTGCTATATATACAAGTTTTCTCCTCCAATGCTTTTAAAACCAATTTTTATAACCTGATATTTCACTAAAAAGAAGCCAGGAATCAGTCAGGCCTGGTTTATCTCCAGAGACTATAAAATTGACAACTATTTCTTTTATTATACTTCCAAATCCCCAATAAAAACCTTTGTGGATATTTTTTTGGTTTCCTAAAAGCCACATTGTTAATATCAACCACATGTTTTCCATTCTTTTCTTTGTTAGTGACATCAATGTTCACAAAGTACAAAATGATTCCCAGGGCTATATGTGAAATACATGTTCCTGCCTATCTTTACACCCTATCTCTTTTATCACTCTTACACTCAATCACTATCCTTCAGCAATACTCATTTTCTAAAATATTCAAACACACCACGCCCATCAAGCCTGAGAAGTAGTTGCACTCCTATTCCCACTAACCAGAAAATCCATCTCCAGTTCTTCATGAGACTATCTCCTCATTATTCAAGCCTCAGCTCAAATGTCCCCTTCTTACAAAGGACTTTTATAACCATGGGGTAAAAATTAGTCCTTCCAGCCTATTAGTCCCCATCATCCTATTTTATTTTCTTTTCAGGACTTATCACACTATTTCAAGCTATCTTGTTCTTTTATGTATTACTCTTCTTTTTTTCTTTTTTTAAATTTAAATTTATTTATTTTAATTGGAGGCTAATTACTTTACAATATTGTATTGGTTTTGCCACACATCAACATGAATCCACCACGGGTGTACACATGCTCCCCATCCTGAACCCCCCTCCCACCTCCCTCCCTGTACCACCCTTCTGGGTCATCCCAGTGCACCAGCCCAAGCATCCTGTATCCTGCATCGAACCTGGACTGGCGATTCATTTCTTATATGATATTATACGTTTCAATGCCATTCTCCCAAATCATCCCACCCTCTCCCTCTCCCACAGAGTCCAAAAGACTGTTCTATACCTCTGTGTCTCTTTTGCTGTCTTACATACTGGGTTATCATTACCACCTTTCTAAATTCCATATATATGCGTTAGTATACTGTATCGGCGTTTTTCTTTCTGGCTTACTTCACTCTGTATAATAGGCTCCAGTTTCATCCACCTCATTAGAACTGATTCAAATGTATTCATTTTAATGGCTGAGTAATACTCCATTGTGTATATGTACCACAGCTTTCTTATCCATTCATCTTCTGATGGACATCTAGGTTGCTTCCATGTCCTGGCTATTATAAACAGTGCTGCGATGAACATTGGGATACACATGTCTCTTTCAATTCTGGTTTCCTCAGTGTGTATGCCCAGCAGTGGGACAGCTGGGTCATAAGGCAGTTCTATTTCCAGTTTTTTAAGGAATCTCCACACTGTTCTCCGTAGTGGCTATACTAGTTTACATTCCCACCAACAGTATAAGAGGGTTCCCTTTTCTCCACACCCTCTCCAGCATTTATTGCTTGTGGACGTTTGGATTACTTTTTCCAATCATTTTTCCCCAGTATTTTCCTCAACAACGATTCCTAAGCCTTGTGACAGCAGGAGTCTTGACTATCTTCTTCATTGTGATACCCCAAGCATCTGGTACACAGTAGATACACAATATGTATTTGCCAGATGATTGAATTAGGGAGACATCAATCTCACCACGACCTTCTTTCAGATGTTGGCAATATAATCTAATATAGCATCCATGAAAATGTGAAAATAAATGTATACAAAAACCACAATTATGTCTTTACAGCTATTTTGAAATCTATGAAAGTGACCAAGAATTCTAAAAAATGAATGCATATTGCTCCGATCTAAATGATCATTACATAAACCTAATACACTGGCAGCAAATACAATTTAAAAACCCAATCATATATATGATCTAAAATTTACAAAATATTTTGTTTCTTTGAAAACTGTCATTACCAACATTTTTCTTTAAACTACAATATATTGCTTAGCAACACATATATTAAAATAACCATAGTGAGGTACAGAAGAAATTTTACTTTTGATATGATCGTGACGATGGTATGTAAACGTTTGTTGAGTAGTTACTATGTGCCAGCACCTTAAACACATTAGCTCATCTAATCCTTACATCACACTAGGAGTTGCGGTACTATTACCGTTGCCATTTTACAAATGAGAAAATTGTAATACTTTAAAAGATAAGTCAGTTTATTGAGCCTTTAGTTTCAGGTATTATATAATGTAGTTTAATTTTCATTAATTTAACTCAATTAAAAATTATTTACGTTAAGTGTGAGCCTAGATCAATATACGAATTTGACTTGCACTGCCATCATCAATAAGAAGGAAAGGGAGGGGAGAGAAGAGGTGGAGGAGGAGAAAGAAACAGGGAGGGAGGGCAATTACTGCTAGCAGGTATAATGCACACCATTTCCAGGGCAACTGTCAAAGTCCTGGACCGCCTGATTCAGCCCTTCTTCCTCTGTTTTCAATCGCTCTATCAGTTTAAAAACATGGTCACTGCATCCTGTTTTGTACAGCAGTGAATTCAACATATACAAAAGGGTATTTAACCATTTTTTTTTCTTTAATAGGCTCAACATGAAAGATCTGAAATAGCTAGTATCCACATATTTTTTAAACAGTATACAGTTTTCACCTTATTACTATATAAGTAATAAAAACATTCCCAGTATTATACAACAGTATGCAATTGTAACACACACTTAAAATACATGCTATATCAACATTCAGTTAAAGGTTAAATTATTTCATTTCTAAATGAGCCGAGACCATACATATACTTTCTCCATAGTAAATATTACAGATTCAACCATGAACACTGTAGTTTAACCACTAACATAGATTTGAAGTCACAAAATAAAAGCCAGAAGCTACACTTTCATCCCCCAAGTTGTTTTTGCCTGTTTTATTCTCTGGTTACGGGCTACATGTTAGGACTGTTTTATTCTGTAGTATTTAAAAGCTACAATTCCCGGTTTACTTTTGGCTTGCTTTGGAAGAGGAAGCCCTATAGTAAAGATTCTATGCACACAGTGCACATACAGAAAGTTAAAAACAGACGTTATAATCTTTCTTGAAATGTAATTCTGGTTTTCAAACTTTATTTTAACAAAAACTAAACTGTTAGTGTAAACCCATAATGGTAAAGTAATAAATAAAAACTGAAAAGGACACATAATTATATACTATGATAATTGGACAAGAATATGAGATTGTCCAATCCAGTGCCACTTTTCTTAAATTCAAACTTATTGAAGTAAAAATTACTTATAGGTATTTAAAATGTTCAGTGCGATGGTATTTGGCAAATACTGTATAACCGTGTAATTATCACCACAGTTAAGATATGAATATTTCCATTACCAACAAAAGTGCTCTCGAATTCCTCTGCCATATCCTACAGATGGCCACAGGCAGCAGATGTTTTGTGACACTGTAAATTATTTTCATTTTCTAGAATTTTATGTAACTGAATTATACAGTACTTATTACTTTGTATATGGCTTCTTCCATTTAGCAAGCTGTTTTAATGATTTGAGATTCACATGTTATATGTACTCATAATTCATTCCCATTTATTAATAAGAAGTATATTATGACCAACATAGATAGCATATTAAAAAGCAGAGACATTACTTTGCCAACAAAGGTCCATCTCGTCATGGCTATGGTTTTTCCAGTGGTCATGTATGGATGTGAGAGTTGGACTGTGAAGAAAGCTGAGCACCAAAGAATGGATGCTTTTGAACTGTGGTGTTGGAGAAGACTCTTGAGAGTCCCTTGGACTGCAAGGAGATCCAACCAGTCCATTCTGAAGGAGATCAGTCCTGGCTGTTCATTGGAAGGACTGATGCTGAAGCTGAAACTCCAATACTTTGGCCACCTCATGCGAAGAGTTGACTCATTGGAAAAGACCCTGATGCTGGAAGGGATTGGGGGCAGGAGGAGAAGGGGATGACAGAGGATGAGATGGCTGGATGGCATCACCGACTTGATGGACATGAGTTTCGGTGAACTCTGGGAGTTGGTGGTGGACAGGGAGGCCTGGTGTGCTGCAATTCGTGGGGTCACAAAGAGTCGGACATGACTGAGCAACTGAACTGAACTGAACTGAGTATATTTTCTTATAGGGATATACTACAATTTGTTTACCCACTCACCTGTGATGAACATTTGGATCGTTTCTAATGTAGGGCTTTTACGAACAAAAGTGCTACAAATTCACATGAATAAGTTTTTCTGTGGATATATGTTTTCATTTCTCTTCATTAAATACCACAGAGAGAACTCCAAAATCATATGCTAAATTGCCAAAATATTTTCCAATGGAATGTACACTTTTACATTCCCAGCAGCAGTGTTTACATTTTTTGCCTAATTTTAATTTGATCATTTGTTTTCTTTTTACTGAATTATAAGAAATCTTTATAAGTACTGGATAGAAGTCATTTATCAGATTTATTATAAATATTTTTCCCATGCTAGTGCTTATCTTTTCATTTTCTACTGACAGCTTTCAAAGAAAAGTGGTTAATTGTAACAAAGTCTAGTTAATTTTTTTGTTTTTTTATATTCAGAATTTTATTCTAGATGTTTTATAGTTTTGTTTTTTTAATTTTGGTCTATAACTCTTTTTGTTTGTATGGTATGAAGGAAGAGTCAGTGTTTATTTCCACACTGTGCTTACCCACCCAGATTAGCCAGCTGTTTCAGGACATTTATTGAAAAGACTATAACTTCCTCCTTTGAAGTGCCCTGGCACCTTTCCCAAAAGTCAATTGACCTTTTAGAAATGTGGGTCTATTTCTGGACACTCAATTCTATTCTACTGATCCATAATTTCTGTCTTATTACTACTACCACACTGTATTTAAATAAATCTTGAAATCAGGTAATTTAAACTATGTTCTTTTTAAAACTGCTTTATTAGTTTGTCTCTCTTTTTTTTTTTTTTGGCTAGCACACAGTATATTGGATCTGAGAGCTCCAACCAAGGATCTAACCCGTGACCCCTGAAGTGGAAGCATGGAGTCTTAAACACTGGATTGCCAGGGAAGTCTCAAAAATTTTTGCATTAGACTATCAATAACTTTTAAAAAAGACTCCTGAAGTTTGTATTAAAATTTCACGGAATGTACAGATCAATTTGTAACTGAGTGTTTCTCAATCTCTATCCATACATTAGAATTATCTGGGCACATCAAAAGATAACTCAAGCCTTGCTAGACCCCCATCCCAAACCAATCAAATCAGTAGGTTCTAATATGGAGTCATGATTCAGAAATGCTGATTTAGTCGTTCAGAGGGAATGATTTCATTAAAATTAAACATATTTGAGACTACAAAGAACTTTTTTGTCACAAATATTGCTGGTGTGTAATTAGAAACTGGGATATCCATTTAAAAATTAATTTCCATTTGTTAGACTACAGATCTAATATTTAGATAAGACCTAAATTAAATAGCAAGACCCCTGGTCATCAAGCCAAACTTAAACAAGAAAAAATTTGGGGGGACTTCCCTGGTGGTCCAGACTCTGAGCTCCCAATGCAGGTTTCCCAGGTTCGATCCCTTGTCGGAGAACTAGATCTCACATGCCACAACTAAAAGATCCTGCATGCTACAACTAAGACCTAGTGCAGACAAATAAATTTTTTTTTAAAGAAGAAATTTGGAAAATTTTCAGAAGATATTTGCGGAAGAAAAACTCCAGAGAAAAAAAACCCCGACAATCAAGAATTTTATGTCTCGGTAAACTATCATTCAAGAGTGAGAGTTAAACAAAAAAAACTTTCAGACACACAAAAAGAGCTTACACTAGCTGAACCTAACTAAAAGATATTTCTACATGAAAAAGAAAAATATTAAAACAGAAGGGGGAAGGAGAGTGGCACACACACACAAAATACTACTAGCCCCAAACTCAGCAGTTCAAACACGCATTTCAGGAACAACTAATCCCAATTTTGTACAAACTGTTTCAGATTACAGAGAAAGAGGTTAACACTCACCAACTTTTTTCATAAGTATAGTGTCACCCTGACATCAAAACCAGATGAGAAGAGACATTAAAAGAAAAGAATATTAAATGCCAAAATATCTTATGCAAATAGACACAAAATTCTCAATAAAATATTACCAAACTAAACACAGCAAAGTAGAGGAGAAAAACCAATATAAGCTTAGCTGCCTTAATATCAACAAGTGGTGGCAAGTCTCCTAAAATGTAATCAAATAAAATATCTTGGCATTAAGAAAAGGAAGAGAAGAGAAAAAAACAGCACATCAAGACCTAGTTGGGTTTACCATGGTATTGCAAGAATTGCAAGTATATTTTTCTTTATACTTTTCTGTAAGTTTAAAACACTATATGTCATAATTTTTCTTAAGCTCCAAAGGGCGGGGGGTAATCCACAGATAAAAAAGATTGAAACCTAAATAATGCCCATAGTAGGGAAAAAGAATAGGAAATCAATTTACTCACAGAACCCTCCAAATACTTAGAACTTGAAGATCTCAATGCCACAGAATGTTGGGGTAAGACTTCCCACTAAAATCTTGGGAGTTTGATTGAAAACCTACATATTCATACTGATTAAGATGCCACCTCCATCATGCTCAGTTAAGCAATTACTTCCCTTCAGATTGACAGACCAGAATGTTGGTCTCTGGAGGAATTCTATAGAGACCAGAATCCCAGGGACGGGAGAGCCTGGTGGGCTGCCGTCTATGGGGTTGTACAGAGTCGGACACGACTGAAGCGACTTAGCAGCAGCAGCAGCAACAGACATCTAGAGAAATTCTGCATTTGGTATCAGCAGTAGAAAGCAGACGTGACATAGCATACTGATACAGACCAAAAGTAACAGATAGTTAACCTCACCAGGAGCAACTTTAACCAACAAGGGACAGATTTTGGTAGATAAACTGCTCAGTTTTCCTGCACCTCAGAGAGACAAGTCTGTGGTTATTATGCTCTAAACCAGCAAGGAAATGTTTGATATTTACACCGTCCCATATGGTAGCCACTAGCTGCAAGTGGATATTGTGCACTTGAGATGTGGCTACTGTGAACAAAAATTTAATCTTAAATTTTATTTAAGTAATTAATATTAAATAACAACATGTGACAGCACAGAGTCTGAGAGTCCCTAGTAATACTGAATCCTTAGCTGTGCCCACAGTGGTAACCTACTCAATCAATATACTCTTTACTATTAAACAGTTTTCCTCTTGTACTGTCTCACTTCGCCATTCTCTCTGATTATAATTCCTGGAATCATCTCCCTATCTGAAGAGTCTGCTTTTGGGAGACTAAGACTATAAGGATCTGATGAAAGCTTCCTATACAAAGGCAAAAATTAAAATGAGCCACAAGAAATTAGGAAATGACAGGAAAAAGAAACAGAACAAAACATCAATAAAATGTTATTAATAATCTCAGAGATAAAATAAGATATTCTATCTATGAAACAAAAATGTAATATTAAAATGGGAACAGAGAATAAGAAAGCTCTAGGAGAAATTAAAACCATGGCAAAAAAAATTTTATAAG
Organism: Capra hircus; assembly: GCF_001704415.2. Taxonomy (NCBI): domain Eukaryota; kingdom Metazoa; phylum Chordata; class Mammalia; order Artiodactyla; family Bovidae; genus Capra; species Capra hircus. The sequence goes on along the minus strand of NC_030822.1, from coordinate 44,286,960 downwards.
TCAGTGGAAGGATGAGAAGATAAAGTGAAAGACAATAAGAAAAACAAAAATCCTAACAGTTGTACTTTGGCAGAAAAAAAAAGATTTTAAAAAATTATGCAATTAATCCAAGAGATACAATGTCCAAATAGGAGAAACAATGGCCAATTAATAGTAAGTCCAGAAAGAAAGAATTGAAAAGAAGGGAAAAAAGAGAAATTATTAAAAACTATAGGAAATTTTCCCCAAATTAAAAGATATCAATCTCCTAAATTAAATATATATATATATATATATATATATCAGCACATGACTGAAAAAAAGATGAGCTAAGGCACAACATCACAAAATTTCTGAAGACCAGAATAAAGAAAATCCTAAAAGCTTCCAGCGAGAAATCAAGATTAGTTTCAGACTCTTTGACAGTAACAGTGGATGCTTTTTTTTAAAGTAGACTTAATTTAACAGTTAACAATATTTTCATAATCAGAGAATATAAATACCAAAAACAGATTTTAAAATTGGGACATAGCTATAGTAAAAGAATGGAATAAGAGTAAAAGGGGAGGACTCTGAGACCTAAAATCTCAATTACATACAAGAATTACTTAAGTCAAGAAATTGGCAGACGAGGCATATTATTTTTAATTGTGTAGATAAATACCACAAGAAATAATGAAAAGAATTAGGACTGATTATGTTTGAGGAGAAGGACTGGAGAAAGGGGAAGAATTAGAGAGGGGACTGCAATTCTTCATGTTAATCTTTTAGTGCTATTTGGTTTTTTAACTATGTGTATGTATTACTTTGGAGGAAACAAAAATGTACTATAAAAGTAGAACAGAAATTTTATGCTAAAATGGTTCAAGTTTTTGAAACTATTTTTGATTATCAGTTGTAAAGAGATGGTGTAATAACTGGAATCCAAAGATAATTGCAATGCAGAAAATATCTACTACTCACTTTAGACATCTCATTTAGTAAAATTTAAGAAAATGCTAAGAGGAAATATAGTTAAACCTATTCATTTGTGCTAAGGGAAGACAGCTAGAACATGAATAAACCCATTTATTTTTGCCATTAAAATACACCAAAAAAATATAATCTGTCGGGAAGATTAAGCCTCATATATGGAGAACGTTAAGCTCTATCTATATATTTTACAAAGTTAATATTAAAATTGGGTACTATCACAAATCAATGAGCTAGACATTCACAGAAATGTTAGGCACATAATCGGCCCTTAGTTTTGTTAACTAAATGACCAAAGGAGATACTCCAAGCAGGGCTCCTAAAAAAAAACAAAAACAAAGAAAAGCCAGTATAAAAATAAAATTTACCATGGATAATATGCAAATAGCAACTGATAACTTAGTATATATTTAGTCACTTTTAGTTTCAGTTTCATCTCTTCTTTTCCAGCTAACCTTTTGCCTTGAAAGGCATTTTCCCATAAAATAACAGCCACGATAAAAGAGAAGAAAATGATGACATCAGAACATTTACGACAGGAGAATAAATTCACTAGTCAGGAGATCTTGCCAGCAATAATATCATTTGAACTTTACAAGTGAGAACAGAGGTTAAAAGAGAAAATTTCATTTAGAAGAAAAACTTCATCTGGAATATTAGCAATTTTTCTTTTTATTCAACAAATATTTTAAGAAATAATGCCCTAAAATTTTTTCCTAAAAATGGAATAAACTGACAAGCTTTTGCTATGACGTTTTTAAAGCAGTATACTATGATATTAATTGTGGCAAAAGATTATAGTTGTCAGTTCGTAAGTAATTCAACATTTAAACATTCCTTTCTAAATTCTCATTTTGACAGCTTACCTGGATAATTTAAATTTTTTTCCTGATTCACAAAGTTATTATAATAAAATCAATCCACTTCCTCTTCTACTAACTCAGAATTTTAATACAACTTTAAGGGCAAGCGTTTCTAATTCCATTAATATACAGAACCTCCAAACTTAAACTTTTATTATTCAGCACAAATAATTAACTATCAAGTCTATTCATTTGGTTTTATATAAAAATCAAATGAAATCCTCATACTAATAATTAACCTCACTAAACATTAGAATCCACATATTAAACCAATTAGACCTATAGAATGGCAAAAGAATAAGATGTAAAGTAAAAAACTGGCGGGCCAATACTTTTAACTCCAATATTAAAGGTTACCAAGACTAAAAATAATAGCTATTCCTTTATTTCCCCAACGGCTGTGACCACTGAGAGCAATAGCTGTGTTGCTTTCACAACTAAAAGTACCTGGCACAATACTAACGCTCTCCATTGAATTTTATTATATGAAAAACTGAATAAATTGTTTGTTTCGATAATATCTATTCCTTTAAATTAAGTTTGTGTCTCTATTGTGGGAGACACTCATAATTAACAAAGGATTTTAGAAAGCAATAAATACATTTGTCAGCAAAATACTCCCATTAAGATATCAATATCACAAGTACTAAAATGATTAAATGATCTCTTGGAAAAGCTTTCAGCTCTAAAACCCTGAGATTTCACTACCACAGAATATTTTTCTCCTAAAAAGAATTACCTTCTCTGATATTATTCTTTTGCAAGCTTCACTAAATAACACTTTATGCTTTAAAAATGAGAAAGTGTTTCAAAGGGAGCTAGACTTTCTAATTAACTGGAAACGAGAAAAAATTATTGAGGCTTTCATACGAAGGGAAGAAAATAATGTCACTGGCACAATATAAATTTTAGTGACTAAACAACATTATAACTTGCTAAAAAATCATAAAGGAATCAAGCATTTCCAATACAATTCTAAAAACAAAGTTATAAAATGAGAAGTCATTAATAAATAACTGCTTGAAAACCTAAAGTTTTTAGTGACTGACGAACAAGTACCCCTTTTCATGTATTTTGTGTCCCCTAGAAAGAGGAGCCGCTTCTACATGAAATAAAAGTTAACTTTCTTTTTATAAGAAAGGGTCTCTGATGAGAATGCCTGAAGAGGGGAAATAAAGTACTAGATAAGTCTGAAAAACCACCTTATATTTCCTTTGTATAAAGTTTTTTCCCCTATCCTTGGTCCTGTCAGTATAGGATAAGCTGACTCTCTGAACCTATCATATGCAAGGAAATATCTTAACTTCTACAAAGTCAAAGAACTTTTGCCAGGACTATGTGGATTTGGAAAAAGAGGAATTCCAGTAAATTCCAAGTAACCATTTGTTACCACAGAGAAATAAAACTGATTTGTTCAGTTTTGGAATGGACGAGCTTTTCATTGGACAGAGCCAGCTGAGAATTATAAAGCTAAACTGCTTTAAGCCACAACCCTCACAAACAGCTAAGAAGCAGTCATCAAGGGTGTGATTCTTAGACTAGTAGAAAGTACATTTTCAAAAGTTCTTTCAGCTTTCAAAGGAATAACTTCTGTTAATAGTATTTCTTAAGACTTCCATATGACCACTTGGTCAGTCACTTTCCTCCATGTACATTATACATCATAGGTTTTGAAGCAAGACAGATCTGGTTTTTAATAACCAGATCAGTAACTACCAGCAGCCTAATTCTGGTTCCCTAACTATAGAGAAGACAATCATACTCTATATTTTGATGGCTACTTCATAAGCTTTATAAGAAAAAAAAAAAAGAGAGATGATCTCACAGATTAAAACTAGCAGAAACCAATCTGACACAACTTTTTTTAGCAAATAGTGAAAAAAAAGGAAATACTAAGTCATTGTATGAAGCGAGCATGACCCTAAAACCAACACCTGACATGGCCATTATGAGAAATGAAAATTATAGAGCAACATCTCTCATAAACAGTGATGAAAATTCTAAAAAATTAATAATAATAATTTAGCAAGGCAAATTCAGCAAAATATAAAAAAAGGATAATACATATGACTAAGTGGGATTTATTCCAAGAAAACAATGCTGTCTCAACATTTGGAAATAAACCACAGTAACTCACCACATTAACAAAATAAAAGACAGAAATCCCAAGATTATCTCAAACATGCAGAAAAAGTATCTGATAAAATTTAACAGTCATAATTTTAAAAACCTCTTAGCAATCTGGAAATAGAAGGAAAATTCCTTAATCTGATCTGTGTTAAGTCACTACAGTCCTGTCCAACTCTTTGCAACGCTATGGACTGTAGCCCGCCAGGTTCCTCTATCCATGGGATTCTCCAGGCAAGAATACTGGAGTGGACTGTCATTTCCTCCGCTACTGTATCTTCTCAACCCCGGGACTGAACTCACATCTCTTATGTCTCCTGCACTGGCCAGTGGGTTCTTCACCAATAGCGCCACCTGGGAAGCCCCTTAATATGATAAAAGGTATCTTTTACACAAAAAAATACACACACGTCCCACCTACAGCTAACATCAATTTTAAAGTTAATAAACTGACTATTCCCCAGAAAGTTGGGGAGAAAACAAGATTGTCCACTGTCATCACTCTTATTCAACTTAATATTGGAGATTCTAGTCATTAAAATGAGACAATAAAACAGTAGGAAAGTATAAAGATCAGAAAAAGTAAAACTGTCCTTGCTCACAGATAACATGATTATATACATAGAAAATGCAAAGCAATCTATGAACAAGCAACTACAATGAATAAATGAACCCAGTAAGGTTTTTTTTGATACAAGTTTAAGACTTTTCTACTGTATTTCTATAAAGTAACAGCAAACAAATGGAAAATGAAATTTATGAAACTATTTTATAATAACAAAAAGTCAAATAATGAATAAATCTTATATAAGATGGGTAAGGTAACTACACTGAAAAAAAATGAGAAAAAAATTTTTTAATGAAAAGAAATGGAGAAATACACATGGTTCATAGTTTGGAAGATTCAATATTATTATGATAACCAATTCTCCCCCAATTAATCTATAGGCCCAATTCAATCCTAATCAAAATCCCAGCAAGATGTTTTATGGAAACTGACAAACCAATCCAAAAATTTATCTGGAGATGCAAAGATCCTAGAATAGCCAAGTTCAAACTTTAATAGAAGGACTTATACAACCAAATTTCAATATTTATTATAAAGTGATAGTGCAACAATGGCCAAAAGATGGACAGATATGCCAGCGAAACTGAGTTCAGACACAAGTCCAGACATATATGGTCACCTGTTATGAAAAAGATGTCACTGAAAATCTGTGTGGAGAAAAGACCGTCTTTTCAGTCAAAGGCACTAGAGTTTTGGAAACTAGTATGAAATAACAATGAACCTTGAGCTCAATTTCACACCATTAACAAAAGTTAATTCAAGGTAGATCACAAACCTAAAAGTCAAAGGTAAAAACTGCAAAGCTCCTAGAAGAAAATATAAGAAAATATCTTCATGATCTTCATGTAAGCAAAAAATTTTTTAAATATTCAAAAGGTCACTAAAACTGCTAACTAAAAACTCAAGTTACTAAACTATTCATAGAAAAAAACAAGTTGTACTTCATTAAAATTAAGCACTTCTGGTCATCAAAAGGGGTGCTTGTTCACCCCAGATGGTGCTAGTGGTAAAGAACCTGCCTACCAATGCAAGAGACAAAAGAGACACAGGTTCGATCCCTGGGTCAGGAAGATCCCCTGGAGGAGGGCATGGCAACAGTCTCCAGTATTCTTGCCCAAAGTATCCCATGGACAAAGGAGCCTGGTGGGCTACAGTCCATAGGGTTGCAAAGATTTGGACAGATGAAGCAACTTAGCACGCTGGCACGCATTCATCAAAAGATATTCATGTTGATATTTGGCAGAAACTAACATAATTCTGTAAAGCAATTATCCTTCAATTAAAAAATAAATTTAAAATAAAAAATATTGAGAGCAAAGAGAAAACCCAGAGAACAGAAGATATTCAGTTCAGTTCAGTTCAGTTCACTCAGTCGTGTCCGACTCTTTGTGACCCCATGAATCACAGCACGCCAGGCCTCACTGTCCATCACCAACTCCCTGAGTTCACTCAAACTCATGTCCATCAAGTAGGTGATGCCATCCAGTCATCTCATCCTCTGTCGTCCCCTTCTCCTGCCCCCAATCCCTCCCAGTATCAGGGCCTTTTCCAATGAGTCAACTCTTCGCATGAGGTGGCCAATGTACTGGAGTATCAGCTTCAGCATCAGTCCTTCCAATGAACATCCAGGACTGATCTCCTTTAGGATGGACTAGTGAAAGTGAAAGTAAAGTCGCTCAGTCGTGTCCAACTCTTTGCGACCCCATGGACTGTAACCTATCAGGCTCCTCTGTCCATGGGATTTTCCAGGCAATAGTACTGGAGTGGATTGCCATTACCAGTACATAACTCCAGCAAAGGTTTTATATCTAGAATTCATAAAAAATATAAAATACTACTATAAATCAAGTGGAAAAAAAAGACAACCCACTGTCAGTTAAAAAAAAAAAAAAAGACAATCCATTTTCTTAAATGGGCAAAAGATCTAGTTAGGAATTTCACAAAAGAGAAAATCCAAATGGCCCGTTGATATATAGAAAAGTACTCAACATCATCAGCATCCAAGAAATGCAAATTAAAGTGACAATAACACACCACTATCCAACTCACAGAATGGCTACGTGTACTCATTGGAAGTGTTCACTGGAAAGTGGAACAGCTGGAACTCGTCATCAACTACTACTGGGTGTGTAAACTGATACAACTCTGGAAAACTACTTGGCAGTTAACTGCTGCTGCTACTGCTAAGTCACTTCAGTCGTGTCCAACTCTGTGCGACCCCATAGATGACAGCCCACCAGGCTCCTCCATCCCTGGGATTCTCCAAGCAAGAACACTGGAGTGGGTTGCCATTTCCTTCTCCAATGCATGAAAGTGAAAAGTGAAAGTGAAGTCGCTCAGTCGTGTCCGACTCTTAGCGACCCATGGACTGCAGCCCACCAGGCTCCTCTGTCCATGGGATTTTCCAGGCAAGAGTACTGGAGTGGGGTGCCATACTTATTCTGCATGCGTGCATGTTAAGTTGCTTTAGTCATGTCCAACTCTTTGCAACCCTAAGGACTATAGCCCACTAGGCTCCTCTGTTCATGGGATTCTCCAGGCAAGAATACTGGAGTGTTGCCATTTCCTTCTCCAGGGGATCTTCCTGACCCAGGGATGGAACCCACAGCTCAATCATTACAGGCAGGTTATTTACCACTGGGTCACCTGAGAAGCCCCCAATGATTCTGTAAACCCAACTCCTAGGTATATAGTCAACAAAAATTAATATATGTCTACCAAAAGATGTATAAGAACGTTCACAATAGCTTTATTCATAAATGTTCCTCCCAAATGATAATAACTCAAGTGTCTATAAACTGGAGAATGAATAATACATTTGTACCACAGAACACAGAACTGTAATAAACTAGTAACATACTGAACAATATTTTTGGATATTGTAGGTTATTTTCAGCAAATGAAACCAGATATAAAAGATAACATACTATGTAACAATTTATATGAAATTCAAAAATAGCCAACAAAATTCATGGAGATAGAACTTAGAATAGTGGTTAATATACAGAGGGAGTAATGTCTCTAAGAGTAAACAAAGATTTCCTCTGGTGTGCTTGGAATATTGTATATTTGGATCTGGGTGGTAATTACATATGTATATACTCATGAAAATATCCATTGAGCAGTATATTTAAGATTAGTGTATTCTATATGTTATACCTCAATTTAAAATTTCTGTATTCTCTAAATTTTAAAAAAAGCTTCAATCTGGAATTTGGAACTATCTGCAGGAAAAGAAAGCATTTAACAGAGGACTTGGTCAACTCAACCTATTTGGTTCATAAAAATGCATATAAAATAAACGGAAATAAAGTCATGGTAAAAAGGAGACTCAACATTTATTGAGAGTCGAAAATAACTCAAGCATTTTGCCAAGGCTATCCTTGAACATATATACACATACAGAATCTTATTTAAACTCTAACGAAACTTCAGGACAGGTACTGTTATTAAAATTTTAGAGATGAGAAAATTATGGTGAATAGATGCTGCTCCTATTTAATTTTAAATGGTTTGATCTTCATAAACACATTTTGGTTTGCATAAAATACTGACAAAAAGTGATTTGTAAATATCCTAACTGGCTTTCCTATCACTTTATCTAAACATCCTACCTGGCTTTCCTATCAAATTATCTAAATATCCTCCTTCAACACAATGTCCTCTTACTCTCTCTTATTTTTCTTTATGACACACATTGCTATCTGATAATATATGCGCTTATCTGCTTATTTTCTATCTCCCCCACTAGAATGTAGGTTACACGAAGGCAGAGACCTTGGCCATATTGTTCATAGCTCTCCCCCAGCACCTAGATGCATGTCTGGCATATAGTAGACACCTAATAAATACTAGTAGATGGAACGGAAAATGTAGTAATAAATATGCTGACACTCAATTTTTTCTCTTTTGCATAATAACTATAAAACAAAAAGAAGATGACTGTATTCCATGTCTTTGATAAAAATGTTTATATAACCTTACCAGCAAAAGACTTGATATATATCTTTAATATGGCTGAATCATTCATACAAACAAGAATTTAGAAGACTGAGTTTAACATGTTAAACTAATAAAGATTATTATCTTCCAATTATGTCACAAACTGTGTTATTCTGGAGCCAACTAAGCAAAGAGCTGGCTTCCCTGGTAGCTCAGCAGTAAAGAATCCACCTACTAATGCAGGAAACTCGAGTTGGATCCCTGGGTTGGGAAGATCCCCTGGGGAAGGAAACGACAACCCACTCCAATATTCCTGCCTGGGAAATCCCATGAACAGAGGAGCCTGGTGGGTTACAGTCCATAGGGTTGCAAATCGGACACGACTTTGCGACTGAACATCAAACAACAAAGCAGAGTAGGTCACAGTTTCAGGAAGAAGTGCTTGGGGCTAGCATTGTGAAAACCAATTACAATACTCAGCATTAACACAGAGCTAAAACAGTGATAACTATACAACCACTGAAGTCCTCCATTATTTACGAATAGCCAAGATAGGGAAATAACCTAAGTGTCCATTGATGGATGAAGGAGTAGGAACTGTGATACGTGTGTGTGAGTCCATACATCCACAAATAAGCTACAGATTCAGAGAACAGATTGGTGGTTTCCTAGAGTTGGGGCTGTGGGAGTACACAAAATTGGTGAAGGAGGTCAAAAGTGCAAAGGTCCAGTTATAAAATAAGTTGTGATTATTTTAATAATACTTTATTGCATATTTTAAAGTTTCTGAAAGAGTGAATCTTAAAAGTCTTTGTCACAAGAAAAAACAATTTTTTGATAACTGTGTAAGGTGACGGATGTTACCTAGACATTTTTTGCATTAAACACAAGTACTCAATCATTATTTGTACACTTGAAACTAATATAATGTTATATACCAATTAAATCTCAATTTAAAAAACACTACTCAAGTGTGTAAGGAGAATGTTTGCACCTTCACTGAATTCTGTTTAATGCACTCTCCTGTCTGGAGCCCATTTCCTCACCTCTCTGCTCTAGCTACTATCTCTGCTTTGCTTTAACTTCTCTTGCTATTTTCTTTAATTTTTCCTTCTGTGCTATATAAACATATGTGTATCTACATATAGACACACACACATATATATGGGATTCCCTGATACCTCAGTCAGTAAAGAATCTGCCTGCAATGCAGGAGACCCCAGTTCAATTCCTGGGTAGGGAAGATTCGCTGGAGAAGGGAATGGCTACCCACTCCAGTATTCTGGCCTGGAGAATTCCATGGACTGTATAGTCCATCGGGTCCCAAAGAGTTGGACACAAATGAGCAACTTTCACTTCACACACACACACACATATATGTACACCATGTATATATCTTTTCCCTCTCTCTAACATTTTTTTTTTTTAATTTGTCATTGCGCTGGGTCTTTGTTGCTGCATGGGGGCTTTCTCTAGTTGCAGCAACCAGGGGGCTATGCTGCAGTGCATGGGCTTCTCACCGCAGTGGCTTCTCTTGTGGAGTACGGGCTCTAAGGCCCACAGGATTCAGCAGTTGCAGCATGAAGGCTCAGTAACTGTGACTCTTGGGTTCTAGAGCACAGGCTTAGTAGTTGTAGCACATAGGCTTATTTGTGCCACAGCATGTGGGATCTTCTCCCGACCCCTAAACCCCTGTCCCCTGCATTGGCAGGTGGATTCTTATCTACTGTACCATCAGGAAAGTCCTCTCTAACATATTTAGCTATGCATCTATCTTTGAAGCATACACACACATAAAACTTGCCTGGACCTTGCTTTCACCCCTGCAAAGTAGTATTATTTGACGTATTGCCATTTCCTTCAAAAAGTATACAAACTCCACTCCCTACTCCCAAATTCACATCATCATCAATAACGACCTTTATCACCAAGTCACACTGCCTTCTATATGACCTCAATGCATCAGTTAAAATAGAACACATCCTCCATCTTTAAACTATCTTCATGACATCCATGATTTTGTGCCTCCCAGGTTTTGTTGGACCTTGACTTTAAACAATTTAGGGGAAACTCTTTATGTAAAAAAAGCAAAATTACAAATATGAACTTTGATATAAAGGTAAATACTTATCTAGAATGGGGGGGGGAATCACAAGTTTCACTAAAATATAGAAAAATAACATCATAACTCTATCAATGATAAACTCCCTGACAAACTTCCAGAATACGTCTTCTACATTTTAATTGTATATCTTTCATGAACACTTCTTCGTGTGACAATATGTAAGATTTTCTATGATTTTCCATAAGGAGATGGAAATATGTAAGATTTTCCATAAAGAGGCAGATTTTAAAAAAACTTTCTGATGACGAAATCACTACTCACATTTTAAAAAATATTCTTCTGGGTCCACAAACTGTTACTAGCTATGTCATAAACTTAGTATTTAGTAAATTTACTGTATCACAAATTTTAGTATTGTCAAATCTGGGGAAACTTACCTTTGTTTCTTTTCTTTATAAGCTGTCAGATTCAAAAGAGTTTTCTCCATACTAACTTCTGGTTCTGTATATTTCAAATTGTATTTCTCTTACCCTACTCACATATGCTAGTGTCAGATTCTGTAGAACGTGTCTGTATCATCTATAATCTCTGGCCTTGCATATTTTTCCATAACACTGAGTCAGTATAGTAAGTAACAAGAGTACAGTTGACCCTTGAACAACTGTGGGGCTAAGAGTGCCAACCCTCGGAGCCATTGAAAACCTGCATATAATTTACAGTCAGCCTGCCATATAGGCAGCACCTCATATCCAAGGTTCCACATCCACGGAGTGAACCAACTTCAGATAGCACAGTACTACAGCTATTACTAAAAAAAAAAATCTGTATGTAAGTAAACCCCCACAGTTCAAACCTGTATTGTTCAAGAGTCAGCTGTATTCCAAATGTCATTCCTTCCTATAGCAGAAGGAACAGGAACATTCCTATACCTAACTATCCTCTGAAGTGACGATGAACCACATAAACATATGCCACCTAAACTAAATGTATCCCCAATTCAACTTTCCTTTTCCATTAGCTGGATCCCAAAAATGCCTATAGGCACTCCAATGCTACATGACATGAGGGAAAATGAAGAATGGGAAGAGACAGCACTCTTCACTTACAATACTTTACTTTTGGAAAGCCTATAGAAATGTGTGGCCATGTGAACACCTTTCTCCCCAAGTCACAGTAGAAATTTGCAAAAGTGGTAAATCTTCCACATCCTACCACTCTTCTTCACTGACTCCTCGTTGACATGCCAACCACTAAACAGAAGTATTTCCCAAATTTTTGCCTTTCTCCTGAAAACCTGCACAATACAGATACTTCCCAAAGTCATGTTGTCCTTAATTTTTTTTAATTTGATCTGCACTCCTTTCCCACCTGCGGCCCACCCCACCACCCAGACATCTCAACTATTCTCAAGCTTCATCTATGACTTAGCAAATAATCCTCACTCTAGAATGTAGTGACTAGACTATCAACTCTATGGGAAAGGGATATGTCAGCCTTGTGCTCTGCAGGAACTCCAAAGCCTGACCCTGATGCATCACATTTCCCCGAGGCCTTCGGGGAAACATACTGAGTAGCTCTGAAAGTTGGATCTCTGGACTCATTCTTTTTTCAATCTCCAAACCTATGATCTTCAATTCAGAGTACTCCAGGGTACTCTAGAATACTCTGAAATTCATTGTAGTAATACCTTTTAAACTCCTAGTAAAAAAATTCCAGAGTAACATTTAAGAAAATTAAGGCACAATGAAATTATAGGCCTTGTTCAAGAAGAACACAGATTATTCCACCGCTTAAACTTCCCTTTTAAAAACAAGTCATGTAGCTCATAAGCCATATAGACCTAACCTGGAATCACACTCAGTACCCTATACAAGAACACCATAAGTAGAAATGCAAAGCCTAGTGCAAGTTATCAAACATGAACAGATAAAAGACTTTTGAGAAAGAAATCAAATACAATAAATAAGACTAAATATCAATAACTGCTGCTGCGGCTGCTGCTGCTGCTGCTAAGTCGCTTCAGTCGTGTCTGACTCTGTGCGACCCCATAGACGGCAGCTCACTAGGCTCCTCTGTCCCTGGGATTCTCCAGGCAAGAATACTGGAGTAGACTGCCATTTCCTTCTCCAATGCATGAAAGTGAAAAGCGAAAGTGAAGTCACTCAGTCGTGTCTGACTCTTAGCGATCCCATGGGCTGCAGCATAACAATAAATATGCCTGTATACATGTCTTAAAATTTGTATACAGAATGTACTCAGACAACACAGAGTACATATTCAGTCATGTAGTCCTGCTCCAGTGAAAGACTTCATTGTAAACATACTACTAAAACAAAAGAGTTCCCAAGCAAATAGGACAAACTGCTGACATAAGCGTGGCACTGACGTATCTGTCTATTTGCCTTCAGTTGCTAGGATTCACTGTGTCCATTTTTCTCTAAGCTCTAAAACATGCAACTCTTTGATGTTATGAAGAGTCCATGGTTAAACAAAAAGTTGGCAGAACATTTAACATAAAAAATATTTCAAATTCAAATCTCTAATTTCTCGAAAACACATTTTCCCTATGGTTAAAAATCAAATGTTGGTGAAATTTGAAATTTCTTTACCAAAAACAGCAACAAAAATCAATTTCAGTAAAATGAAATGAAAAGGGAAACTGCATACTTCCAAGTTACTACCACAGAAATAAAATTCTGAATGCAACTATAAAAGAAAATTATCTATTTAGTCATTTTGAACCTGTACAATAAGAGAAGTGCACATTTTGCATTACTCAAAAAAAGGAAACTACGTAGTGATTTGAGTAAATTCCTAAATTACTCAATTAAGATCCATTTCACCTTTAGAATTATAATCTTAAGATTATAAATGAGTGTATTAGACAATAGGTAAAGTGAATTTTATGTAATCTGTATGATCTATGAGTGAAGAGGCAATAAGAAATATGTTTGGTAGGCAAGAAAACAGAAACAGTGGCAACTTTCTGTAGCTCCATAACTATTAATATAATCCTATCTCAAATTATAGGTCAGTGGGAAAGCTCCCCCAGGAACTTCCATCTGCTCTTGGTACAGCACAGCTGTGATGCATTAGATGGACGTAAACTACCTTTGCTGCTGCTGCTAAGTCGCTTCAGTCATGTCCGACTCTGTGCGACCCCATAGACGGCAGCCCACCAGGCTCCCCCGTCCCTGGGATTCTCCAGGCAAGAACACTGGAGTGGGTTGCCATTTCCTTCTCCAATGCATGAAAGTGAAAAGTGAAAGTGAAGTCGCTCAGTCGTGTCCGACCCTCAGCAACCCCATGGACTGCAGCCTACCAGGCTCCTCCATCCATGGGATTTTCCAGGCAAGAGTACTGGAGTGGGGTGCCATTGCCTTCTCCAAACTACCTTTGGTTAGAAGCAAAACCAATCAAATTTCCAGGAAACCTTCAGAATTCATTAATATTAAATGAACACAATTCCACTGTTTCTCTAACAGCATTTAACAATATTTCTTCACATTCCCCACATGGCTTTCTAACTACTAAAATATTTTTCAACTTTTATATTCTTTGGGATACAGCTTCCATTTCTATTTCAAAATTCAAATATTTCAAATCAATTCAATATAACTTATTATAAATTTGCTATGATTTTTTAATTTAACTAAATATTTGGGAAGCCACAATTGATAATTTTTCTACCAATATAGTCCAAAGGGTCACAAACAGTCAGACACAACTAAAGTGAGTGAGCGCACACACACGCACACACACCACACACACACTACCTATACAAAGTTTTATGCAGTTTTATGTAGTTATTTCAGAAAAACCATTTGGCATTATTCAGCAAAACTGATGCAAATTATATAAAGTAAGTTGACCGTAATAAAATTAAAAATTAGACTAGAAATCAACAACAAAAAGATAACAGAAATACTCCAAACATTGAGAAATTAAATAACTTCTAAATAAGCTATAATTTGAAGAGAAAATGTTAAGGAAAATTAGAAAATAATATGAACCAAATAAAAAGTAAGATATAACAGATAAAAATTTATGACATGCAGCTAGAGTAGTCCTTAGAGGGAAAGCTAAAACACTAAATGCCTATATTAATATTAGAAAAGAAGAAAAATCTAAAAACAATAATCTAAGCTTCCACCTTAAATTAGAAAGAGAACAAAATAAGCCTACAAGCAAGCAGAAAAAAGGTAACAATGATAAAACCACATATCAATGAAAAAGCAACAGGAAAGCAAGAGAAAATTAATAAATTGAATACACAGTTTAAAGCTTTCCAAAGATAAAAAAGCAATTTCTAGTCCCTGATGATATCACTGGAATATTCTACTAAATACTTAATAAATAGAACTAATCCTACATACTCTCTTCTGAAAACAGAAAAGGGAATACTTCCCAACTCATACTGGGACATTATTACTCCATACCAAAATCAGACAAAAACAGTACCAAGAAAACTACAGACATATCCCTCATGAACATGGATGTAAAAATTCTCAATAAAATATTAACAAATCAAATCCAGCAATGCACAAGAATAATAATACACCAGAACCGAGTGGTACTTAACCCTGTGATGCAAAAGCTGGTTCAATATTTAAAAAACAAGCAACGTAATCTAACAAATTAACAATGTAAAGAAACAAAAAAGACATACTTTATGACCATATCACTTGACGCAGAAAACTCATTTGACAACATTCGACTTTCAGCAAAATAAGAATAGAAAGAGGCTTTTCTAACCTAATAAAGAACAGGTATGAATTCACTTAACAGATCCTTATAAGTGCTACGTTAACTACAGTGCTACCTACGGAACTGAGGGTGAGGAATGTGAAAGAGGGAGGACACTGCTCCCATCCTTAAGAAGCTTAGCATCTAAACAGGAAGGCGATCACATACTTAACTACAGGCACGTTAACAGTAGCGTATATAAAACATTATAAATGTTAAAAAAAAAAAAAAAAGGACATTCCATCCAGGGGATCAGAGGGGTAGAGGCAGAAAGTCTACTGAAACAGTCCAAGCCAGTTTTCTCTCACTTGTACCTTTCTGCTTCCACTCTACCGACTCCCCACCAATAGTCAATTAAAAAAAGAGCCAGAATAGTATTTTTGAAGCATAAATTATATCATGAAATTGTCTCATGGCTTCCCATTAGAAAGCAGTTAGAAAGAAGTGCAAGTGTCAACATGGTCTACAAGGCCCTGTGTGACCCACATGCTTCTCACCTCTCCTGCCACGCTCTGCCCAGCCATCTTTCTTACTAACTCCCAAGTATGCCAGGGTCTTTCCCACCCCAGGGACCTTATCTTTGCTAGGTCCTTCAGCCCAGAATGTTCCTCCCCCAGAGCTTATGTGAGCAGTGCCTTTTCAACATTCATGTGTCAGTTAAAATGTCTCTCCAGAGAGGCTCTCCCTGACGATCTTACCTAAAGCAACACCTCCACCTCCACCACCCTGGCCCATTATTTCATTTTACTTTTTCATGAAATTTAGAACTATCTGAAGTTATTTTACCATGTTTTTATTTTCTATTTACCTGTGCTACAATTTTTAAGACTCCATTAGAACAAGAACTTCATGCATCTTGTTCACAGTACTAATCACAGTATCTAGAACAAAACTTGGCACATTTGCATGTGCTCAATAAATATTGCTAAAGAAAGATGACATTTAAGATGGATTAAGGAAGGGGGGAGGGCAGGAGGAATTGACCTTGTCAAGAGGAATAAACAGAGAAGGAGAAAAGGAAATCAACACGGTTTATCCAGTGTTTCAACTTTCACAGACTCTGAAGAATAAAGCTACAGTTGTGAGGTATCCTGAAGATATTTAGTTTTGTTGTGTTTTCATGATGCATGAATATACTTTCAAACATCCCCAGTCTTTTCTTGAACACTTTCCCTGGCATGCAAATCATTATCTCATGAAGTAATCAACTCTGATCCAACACCTTTAAGTGACCAAAAGATTTTCTCATGTTTGTCAAAAAACTGCCTATTGTTATTTAAACACATTAATCTCAGTTCTGACCCCAGAAGTTCTCATGAAAATAAGAAGTTTAATCCCTATTTTATAGGGCAGGCTTTCAAATATTTGAAGACAAGAAAAACCTCCTAAATATAACTTTTAAAATAGATATTAATAACATCTCTTGACAGTGCCTGCTGGGCCCTGGGCTAAGCACTTCATATGAATGACTCATTTAATACTCACAGCTTCTCTATGGTAAAGTTGTGATGACTATGCCTATTTTACTAATGAGAAAACTGAGGCCTGGATTAGGTAATCTGTCCAGGTCATCAAGCTGGAAAATGAATTCTGATGCCAGACTACACAGACAGTCCAATTCCAGAGCCTACATTCTTAACTATTAACCTCACTCTCTAAATGACTCCTGCTCTTTCTACTGTTAGGGCTCTGTCCCCATGTGCAACACACGCAGATGGCAATGCTAAGGCTCAAAACCTGACCCAGTATCTTCTACCTAGTGATGAAGGCAACACTGATTCTCATGCATTTATAAAAGCCATGATATAATGCAAATTTAATAACAAACAAGAGGAAAAGCAGTGTAAAAATTAATGTTTCCCTGCAAATACTCTCCATTTTTATGGCCTACTATTCCTCTTTGTTCAGCACGGCCTCCAAACTGAAATACTTTCCATTTTCAGAGCACATTTTTTTTTAATTTCACTACTCCTCTACCTTTGTTTTCATGATTTTCTCTTCCTAAGCAGCTATTCCACTTCTGCAGAGAATGGTATATACAGTGTTTTTCATTTTAAAAATTTATTTATCTACTTATTTATTTTTGGCCACGCCTCACAGCATGCAGGATCTTAGTTCCCAGACCAGGGATTGAACCCATGCCCCCTGAGTGGAAGTGCAGAGTTTTAACCAATTCAATCACCAAGGAAGTCCTCTACTATGTTTTTAAAAAGCCAGTTGTGCTGGGTATATTTCATTTGCCCCTCCAGAGCCATTCTCCATTTTTCTCCACTCTGTTCTCTGTCCCCAGAAGGCTGTCCTGAATAGACTGTAATAACAGTCTCCTTTGCCCAGTCTTTTGGGTAAATTCAGCCAATGGAGACAGGAAAAGAATGAGGGAGGAGTAATGTCATCTCTAGTTAGTAATAGACCAGAAGCCAAAGCTTCTATTCAAATACCCTCACAGTCTTGACAACAACCTCCTATTCCTGCCCTTACATGTCCAAAGGCTGTGATGGCTACCTACTGTTGCTCACTAGATACTTCATTATCCCACGTCAGCTTCCCTTAACCCTTCCCACACTTCTATAAATCACTCCTACGGTAAGCTCTCCCAAGTTTACCCATTTGAGTATATCATCTATTTTCTGCCGAAGACCTCACTGACACATCACCACTCTTTCCCTACACCTTCTCTGTTTATACTTCCTTTATAGCACTTTTTTTTTCCCCCTGTGCTAGATTCATCTTTGAATCTCCCAAATCATTAATTTCTTACCCATAGTAGGCACTGAATGAATGTTTCAAGAGTAAATGGGGGTAAGGGGAGCATTCCTGGTGGCTCAATGGTCAAGAGTCCACCTGCCAATGTAGGAGACATGGGACCCATATGCTGCGGAGAAACTAACCCTGTGGGCCACAGCTACTGAGCCTGCGCTCTAGAGCCTGGGAGCCGCAACCACTGAGCCCATGTGCGGCAACTATTGCGTCCGTGCTCGGCAGCAAGAGAAGCCATCACAAGGAGAAGCCCGCATACTGCAGCGGAGAGGAGCCCTCCCTTGCTCAACGAGAGAAAAAGCCCTCTCAGCAGTGAAGACCCAGACAGCCAGAAATAAATAACATCATTTTTAAAAGAATAAATGAGGGGACAAAACATTAGAAAATCAAAAGAACAATACTTTATGACATAAAGTAAATAATACAAAACCCAAATTTCAGTTTCTATAAAGATTCAAAGACAAGAAAGCTAATCTATTAGGATAAAGGTCAGACTCGTGGACATTTCTGGATGTGGCGATTAACTGGGCGAGAACACAAGGGAGCCACCTATGGTGCTGAAAACGCTCCTTATTTTGATCTGAGCAGTAATAATATGGGAATATACTTATATGAAGTTTTGTTGAGCTGTATACCTAACATTTGTTCACTTTACGGTATGTACAGTAGACCTCACTAAAAAGGAAAAGGAAAAATAAATCTGTATGTGGCTGCTTATATTGAATCAATATGGCTAACACCTCATTTATCCAGAGATTCTTCATTAAAACAAGCAAAGAAGGTCTCTGAACAGTCAAAATAGATGTTACAAAGTCCATACACTTTATCCATGAGAAAGACTTTCAGGCCTTTTCATCCTTACATTTACACTCAATTCCAATTAGCTTGGTTAACTAGCTTCCTGACCTACTATTGATAATCAGTAGCAAACTGGAAAGGTAGGCAGGATGTGTGTTAAAGATTGATAACTGAGAAATAACAGCAAACAATAAGAAGCAAGCAAAATAATCTTTAAAGAGCAGGTAAAAACTCAAGATACAAAAATGTCTGAGATCACTTACTATATGGCAAGGAGACTTCATAAAGCACCTAAGGCATCCTTCTATCACAGCACAGTAAGAGAAACAGTGTAAAATGAAAACTCTTACTTTTCAGGGAAATAATGAACTATTTTCATCAAGATCTGTCAGTAAGCAGAAACAGGGGTAAACATATGAGAAACAGTCACAGTAAAAATGCGTTTAAACTAAAGTATTACTTGTAAAAAGATAAATGTCAGTTACCAGGCATAAATGTACTTAGTTTAAAATAACCACATTTCTGGAGCTTGCTAAATAATTACAACTAATAATTTACTATCATCTTCTTCTTTGGTTTCCTTGGTGGCTCAGAGGGTAAAGCGTCTGCCTGTAATGTGGGAAACCTGGGTTCGAGCCCTGGGTGGGGAAGATCCCCTGGAGAAGGAAATGCAACCCACACGAGTATTCTTGCTTGGAAAACCCCATGGACGGAGAAGCCTGGTGGGCTACAGTCCATGGAGTCGCAGAGAGTCGGACATAACTGAGCAACTTCACTTTCACTTTCCTCTTTGGCAAACTATAAAAATTAGCAGATTTGTATTAAAAATGCAGAGTTCTCCATAGAATAAGTTTATTTAAGCACTGAAAGTGTTCATTCTATCAACACTGGTTAACTGAGAACCATTCAAACCAAATCTTAAGCATTCTTTGTAAGCCATATCTGAAAAACTAACATCAAAGTTGTTTACAGCACTACTGAACCACTCCAATGTCACTTCAAATCACCACTGTAAGCCACTTCTTTTTTTAAGAGGGAATTCCTACCCATAAGGTCTACATTAGTCTCCCAGCTCTGAATGTTCTCCTACACTTCACTTACAAACTCTGTCACTCCTAAAGCAATCCCTCCCCTGGCTAGGTTCTGTGATTTCAAGAATGTTTTTTTTTAGGAATTCTCTTCCTCATGCTATTTTCAACGACGGTATTGTAAGTGTGTGCCTGTGTGTTAGTAGCTCAGTCATGTCCAACTCTTTGCAACCCCACGGACTGTGGCTCACCAGTCTCTTCTGTGCATGGAATTCTCCAGGCAAGAATACTACAGTGCGTTTCCATTCCCTTCTCCAGGAGATCTTCCCAACCCAGGAATCAAACCTAGGTCTCCCACACTGCAAGCAGACTCTTTATCATCTGAACAACCAGGGAAGCCCTAGAATTATAAGTAGTATGCAGCGACTAGGAAAAAAAAAAAAAAAGCCATGTTAAGTGATAAAAAGAAGAGTATATAATGCAGTAATTCAATTCAATAACCTATTTGGTATATGGCAAGCACAGGGCATACATAAATGAATGAAAAACTATCTGTGCATTTAAACAAGGCAAGAAAGACCTGTCAACAAATATACTGAGTGTTAGGAACAATAGTAGATGAACACTGAGAAGGAAGTGACTCAGTTTTGTCAAGAGAAGAAAAAAAAGAACAAAAGTAGAATCTGTAGCAGTCTTAAAATTAAGTACATGCCATGCAACTATGTAAAAAACTGCAGTAGCAAAAATGAGGCCATGCAAAATTTAAAATACTTGTTGCATAAAATGTATTAGGATTACAAATGGCTTTTCCTATTTTCATGCTGAAAGGCAATGCCTTTTCCTCAATCCTACAAGTTTCTGCGAGTTGGAATTTCCCCTAAACTTTCTAACCTCTGTGTGCTTAGTCGCCCAGTCGTGTCCAACTCTTTGCAATCCCATGGCCTGGAGCCTGCCAGGGTCCTCTGTCCATGGTGATTCTCCAGGCAAGAGTACTGGAGTGGGTTGCCATGCCCTCCTCCAGGGGATCTTTCCAACCCAGGGATCAAACCCAAGTCTCCCACACTGCAGGATTCCTTACTGTCTGAGCCACCAAGAGAGCCCAAGAATGATGGAGTGGATAGCCTATCCTTTCTCCAGGGGATCTTCCTGACCCAGGAATTGAACCAGGGCTTTAAACATTGGAGGCAGATTCTTTATCAGCTAAGCTACCAGGGAAGCCCCGGCCTCTCTCTATTCCCTCACTATTTTTCTCCTAGAAGGAGAATAGTAACTTACATGATTGCTAAGTTCAGACTAAAGAATTACCTAAGCATAATTCCACCTGTTGTTTTTTTGCTCTTGGGGGCCTACCTGCTAGCTGGAAGTAGTTCTCAAGTGCTCCTCCACGGATGGGCTCTCCTAGCAAGCAGGGAGGATGTTCCTGGCCCTGTCCTGCCTGTGCACAAGTATGTCTATTTAGCTCTAGGCTTTATGACTAGAAAGCAAAACTGCCTGCATACATAACCTATGTTCTACAACATGAGCTTAATCAGGAATAAAGGTGGAATTCTGATCTGTCATCTATTACTCTTTTCTCAGTTTGTTCAGAATCTGGGAAAGGAATGTGGGTTTTATTTATTGAGACCCCTCAGACACAACTAAATTACAATGTCTTCTCATTTAAAATAAAATCTTCACTATCATCTTATACTAAGCAGCTGGGTGTATGTACATGATTCTTCTTCAAAGACCTCATCGTTCCTAGCAGAACTTTCATCTTAACAATGTTTGCTGAAGCAATAAATTTTCAAATAGTAAAGCTCATTCATTATGGTGCTTGCACGCTCAGCCACTTCAGTCATGTCTGAGTCTTTGTGACCCTATGGACTGTAGCCCACCAGGCTCCTCAGTCCACGGGATTCTCCAGGCAAGAATACTAGAGTGGGTTGCCATGCCCTCCTCCAGGGGATCTTCCCCACCCAGGGAAACCCACATCTCCTGTGTCTCCTGCATTGCAGGGAGATTCATTACCACTGAACCACTTAATCTACAACAAAAGCAAACTATAAAATGGCGCATAAGGTAGGAAATGTTGGTGTTCACTATGTGTATGTAGGTATTTTCCCCCTAGGGAAAAATATTTCTCTATATATTTGTAAAAATTCACAACCGTAATTATTTCTGTCTGCTTTAAACCATTACCATGTAAGTAGTGAGAGATCTTCAGGGAACTTTAAAAGGTAGAACAGAGTGTTAAATTGAAGAAGCAGTAAAGCTCAGTGCCTAATGACTGGAGGGCTGGAGGAATCACTTTTTTAATACAGCTTCTCTTCCTTCTGTTCCCTCATCTCTTGTCTATCTCTTATCAGCCCTGGGGTGGACCTGCATAACTGTCAGCATGCTTAGCAGACAGTGAGCTATAAAGCAAGAATTATAAGTGAAGTCATTTGAAGTTCCAGGGTACCTCCAACCCCAAAGTGACAAACTGGAACAAAAGTTTAAGCAACAAAAATGATGGCTGCAGTAGCTGACAAATTCTTCATCTGGTAGACCAAAGGTTCTTAACCTTTAACTCTGAAACTTCAAAAGATAAGAAGCCCCAATTATCCCTTTTAATTGCTTTTAAACTCATCACTTGCATCTTTGTTATCCTAATACTAAACAACTGCTAAAAGAATTTTCCCCATAAAATCTCTTATGCACAGCTTTTTTATTCAATACAGGCTACAAAAGGAGTTCCAGGACAATAAAAAGGATTGTCTGAAAAATATAAATTTTAATTAACCTTACCATTGATTTATTGCCAACATTCGCTGGATCATCAAAAAAGCAAAAGAGTTCCAGAAAAACATCTATTTCTGCTTTATTGACTATGCCAAAGCCTTTGACTGTGTGGATCACAATAAACTGTGGAAAACTCTTAAAGAGATGGGAATACCAGACCACCTGACCTGCCTCTTGAGAAACCTGTATGCAGTTCAGGAAGCAACAGTTAGAACTGGACATGGAACAACAGGCTGGTTCCAAATAGGAAAAGGAGTATGTCAAGGCTGTATATTGTCACCTTGCTTATTTAACTTATATGCAGAATACATCATGAGAAACACTGGGCTGGATGAAGCACAAGCTGGAATCAAGATTGCCAAGAGAAATATCAATAACCTCAGATATGCAGATGACACCACCCTTAGAGCAGAAATTGAAGAACAACTAAACAGCCTCTTGATGAAAGTGAAAGAGGAGAGTGAAAAAGTTGGCTTAAAGCTCAACATTCAGAAAACAAAGATCATGGCATCTGGTCCCATCACTTCATTGCAAATAGATGGGGAAACAGTGGCTGACTTTATTTTTTGGGGTTCCAAAATCACTGCAGATGGTGACTGCAGCCATGAAATTAAAAGACGCTTACTCCTTGGAAGGAAAGTTATGACCAACCTAGACACCATATTAAAAAGCAGAGACATTACTTTGTCAACAAAGGTCCATCTAGTCAAGGCTATGGTTTTTCCAGTAGTCATGTATGGATGTGAGAGTTGGACTATAAAGAAAGCTGAGCACAGAATTGATGCTTTTGAACTGTGGTGTTGAAGACTCTTGAGAGTCCCTTGGACTGTAAGGAGATCCAACCAGTCCATCTTTAAGGAAATCAGTCCTGGGTGTTCATTGGAAGGACTGATATTGAAGCTGAAACTCCAATATTTTGGCCACCTGATGCGAAGAGCTGACTCATTTGAAAAGGCCCTGATGTTGGGAGATATTGAAGGCAGGAGGAGAAGGGGACGACAGAGGATAAGATGGTTAGATGGCATCACCGACTCAATGTACATGAGTTTGGGTAAACTCCGGGAGTTGGTGATGGACAGGGAGGCCTGGCGTGCTGCAGTTCACGGGGTCGCAAAAAGTTGGACACGACTGAGCGACTGAACTGAACTACCATTGATTTTAAAGTAATCTGGCATAAAGTGCCAACATAAAGTTCAATAATGAAAAATTTAACTATAATAACACTAATATTGCATGGCATCCTTGCCAGGTGCCAGACACTGTTTCAAGAACTTCACAAGATCACGGCATCTGGTCCCATCACTTTGTGGCAAATAGATGGGGAAAATGTGGAAACAGTAACAGATATCATTTTCTTGGGCTCCAAAACCACTGCAGACAGTGACCGAAGCCACGAAATTAAAAGACACTTGCTCACTTGCTCCTTGGAAGAAAAGCTATGACAAACCTAGACAGAGTATTAAAAAGCAGAAACATCACATTGCTGACAAAGGTCCGTCTAGTCAAAGCTATGGTTTTTCCAGTAGTCACATATGGATGTGAGAGTTGGATCAGGAAGAAGGCTGAGCACCAAAGAATTGATGCATTCCAACTGTGGTACTAGAGAAGACCCTTGGGAGTCCCTTAGACAGCAAGGAGATCAATCAAGTTAATCTTAAAGGAAATCAAATATGAATATTCATTGGAAGGACTGATGCTAAAGCTGAAGCTCCAATACTTTGGCTACCTGATGCGAACAGTCAACTCATTGGAAAAGACCCTGATGCTGGGAAAGATTGAGGGCAAGAGGAAAAGAGGGCAACAGAGGATGAGATGCTTGAATGGCATCACTGACTCAATGGACATGAGTTTGAGTAAACTCAGGGAGATAATGAAGGATAGGAAGCCTGGCATGCTGCAGTTCATGGGTCAAAAAGAGTCAGATACGACTTAGCGACCAAACAACAACAGGTTACTAACTCATTTAATCCTCACAACACCACTTCACATCAGTGAGACAGATGCTATTATTACCTCCAGCTTATACCTGGGGAAACTGAAGTACAGAGAAGTTAATATTTTGCCTAATATCCTGGAAATACCCTCTGGCATCCAGAGATGCCAATTAAACTCTTAAGTAGTCTGGTTTTAGCATTGTGCAACACATCTTATTGTTAATGACAACTCCAAAGACAGTAGGGAATGGAGACCCATCTCCACCTAGAGTTCTTTCCTTTACTCAAGATCAACATGAACTATCAAGAGAAATGACAGTAAGAGTAAATACAATGATAGATAACCACTGTCAATTCCAAAATATACTATGAGAAATACTAAATAGAGATGTTTGATCCCTTTGTCAGGAAGGTTACATCTCATTTGGACATAGTAAGCATGCACACGATAAAACACGCATTAATCAAGAAAACCAAGCTCTTTGTCATTTCTGTCTTTCGGAAAAGCAGGTCCGTTTCCCAAATTGCCTACATTGACTAACAACACCACTCACCTTTCAGACACCCAGACATGAAATATCTTCAGACCTCTTTTTCTTCATATGAAAATATTCATACTTCTCTGTGTCTCCACTGCAGTATTCTCACTATAGAGAGGAGACTCTCACGTCATCTCACTATTCTCACTTTTCCTTCCAAGGTAAACGCTATTTTTTTTTCTAGTTTCAGTTCTGGCTTGTTCTCCCCCTCACAAATTTGGCACTGTGACTAATGTTTCAGGACATCAAGGCTACTTAATTTTACCTACATATTTATCACTAGCATTCTTTCTTGATTTCAATTCTTCCTGTCTGAAGTATGTGTACTTTTGCTGGTGGAAAAAAAAAAAAAAAAACAGAACTCAGTTTTTCTCTTTCTAGATTTTACTGGGCATTTACTAGTTTGACAGCTATTTTCCCTCAGCACATGACAAATAACAGTCAACTGTTTTCTGGCTTCCATTCTGTTAGTAATAAGTCATTTTTCAGTGTTAATTGCTGTTCATTTTTTTTGGTAAGCAACTTCTCTTTTCTCTCTGCTCTCTTTTAAAACTTCTCTTCTGTGTGTGTTCTGAATTCTTCAACGAAGGCATCTAAGGGTGGATTTATTTTTCTTTGTTCTGCTGAGATTCAGTGGGCTTTCTGGATATCAGCTGGTATTTTTCATCAGTTCTGTAAAGTTCTATTTTATAGCCATCATCTCTTCAGATATTGCCTGTTCTCCCTTTTAGTATCTCCTTTTGGAACTTCAGTTAAATTCATGTTAAACTTTTTTATTGTCTAACTTTTTTTGATCCTTCTTTATTAACTTCCATCTTTTTTTTTCCTCTGCAAAACATTATGGACAATTTCTTTGGATCTATATTCTGGTTCACAGGTTCTGTCGCTCAACTGCTATTTAACATGTGCATCAGGTTTTAAATCTGTGGTTATTTTTTCATCTTTAAAAGTTCTATTTTCAAATCTATATGATTATTCTTTAATCTTCTGTTTCCCAAACATTTCCCCAAGCTTCTATTTCACTTAAGCATATTAAACATGTTTTTGGTATCTTATATATAATAGCTCCAAGCTCTGAAACTTTTGTGGATTTCTTTTGTTGCATACCTTTTTCTGCAGGTTCTTATTCATAGTGTTTGTTTCTTTGCAAGTTTTGTTCACTTTTTACTACGTACTGCTCAATTTCCTTGGAACTTTATCTGGGGGAATTATCTGATGTCTTAAGAGAATCTGAATTTACTTCTATTTTACTTAGAGAATTTTAATTTATTTCTATTTACCTGAGACAACTTTACATTTTTCACTTAAGGTTCCTAAGTCTACATATGCAGCATTCTTTAGATAAAAAAACTAAATGAGTACTGTGATTCTAATTGTATGATATTTTTCTACTTTGGTCACTTCTTTGAGTCTCATTTTTTTATGAGGCTTCCATACACACAAAATTAAATTTGTTTTTTTTTCCTGTTAATTTGTCTTTTATCAATTGAATTACTAGCTCAGCCAAAGAACCTACAAGGGAAGAAAAAAAATTTTTTCCTTCCCTACACTACTCCCACTTCTTTTTAGGGATCTGAGATTTTTCTTACTCAGTGATTTCTTTCAAAAGATATATTCTAAAATGCTTAAACTTGTAGCTTAGTTGTTTCAATTGGTTGAGTTCTTAAGGGCTTGTTATATACTGAAAGTGGCACTTAGCATATTACTTACCTACACTGACTGAACATTTGACATGTGCTCTCTTTCATGCATCCTTTTTGTTGTCCCTCCAATAAGTAATTTCATCCGATTTGTAAAGTTCTAGTCTCTACACATTTACCCACAAACTACAAGGGATGGTTTGAAAGATCCACCAAGAAATTGAGATTTTTAATACTCTATCCAGTTTCTGACAGGTAAAGAAGATAAAAAAGTCAATAACAACACAGAAGGTATGACAAGGACATTTTACAACTTCATCAACCAGATAGCTAATAAATAGTGTACCTAACAATTGAAAAATGTATTTGCTCAAGCACATAGATCATTTATGAAAACTGATCATATGTTGTTGCTGCTGCTGCTGCTGCTGCTGCTAAGTCGCTTCAGTCGTGTCCGACTCCGTGCGACCCCATAGATGGCAGCCCACCAGGCTCCCCCGTCCCTGGGATTCTACAGGCAAGAACACTGGAGTGGGTTGCCATTTCCTTCTTCAATGCATGAAAGTGAAAAGTGAAAGTGAAGTCACTCAGTTGTGTCCGACTCTTAGCAACCCCATGGACTGCGGCCCACCAGGCTCCTCCGTCCATGGGATATTCTAGGCAAGAGTGCTGAAGTGGGGTGCCATTGCCTTCTCCGATCATATGTTAGGCCACAGATTTTGCCCACATGACACTTAAATCAGAAATCAACAACAACTAGAACACTTGCACATGATTAGGATTTTTTTCTAAATAATTTTAAGTCAAAAAGGGAAATCAAAATGAAAATTAGAAAATTCTTTGGACTGAATGATAACCATACTACACACCCAAATTAGTGAAATTCAACTAAAGCAAAATTTAGAGAGAAATGTATAATCTTAAATACATATGCTGGAAAAGCTCAAAGTTAAAATAGGCTTAGCATCTCAATTATGAATTTAAAAAAGGAACAAGAGGGAATTCCTTGGCAGTCCAATGGTTAGGACTCTCACTGCCGAGGGCCTGGGTTCAATCCCTGGTAAGGGAACTAAGGTCCACAAGCCTTGCAGTGCAGTCAAAAAAAAAAAAGGGGGGGAACAAGAAAATAAACTCAAAAATAGAAACAATAAAAGAGCTGATATAAATAAAACAAGTACCAGTCCCAAGAGTTGGTTTTTTAAAAAGATTAGAAAACAAATTTCTAGTAGGACTGATTCAGAAACAAAGAAAAAAGATATAAACGATGTTAGGAATGAAAAAGAAGACAAAAAAGCAGATGCTGAACAAATTAAACATAATAAAAAGATATTATAAAGAAAATAAATTTGAAAAGTTATACTAAAATTTCTAGAAAAATACAACTTAAAATTTTCAAAGTCAACTTCTCCTCTAAATTATTCAAAAGATTTAACTGAATAGCAATCAAAATCCCAATATGAATTTTTGTAGAACCTGAGAAACTTATTCTAAAATTTATATTGAAAAGCAAAGGTCCAAATATAAATGGCAGACTCTTAAAGAATAGATGGGGGGAAAGAAAAGAATAATAAGATGAGGGGACTTAAAGTATACTGTCACACTAAGCTATTGTAATTAAGACAGCGTGGTACTAACACAGGGCACGTAAACTAATCAATGAAGCAGAACAGAGAAGCCAGATACAAACTCATACACATAGTGAAATTTGATATAGGACAGAGGCAGCACTGCTGATAAATGGAAAATAAACTTTTCAGTGAATTGTGTTGACGTAAGTGGGTATATGGGTTAAAAATTAGCTATATGGGTAAAAAATGAGCTAGGACCTCTATATCACATTATACATGTAAATTAATTTTAGGTGGATGAAAACTATTTGAAAGGCAAAAGTTTAAAACTCTGGAAAAACAACACAAGTGTCTATTTTATGACTTCTAATAGGGAAGACACAGAGACTAGTAGCCTTGATAATATTAAAAATAAGAACCTCAGTTTCAAAGACACCATGAAAACTGGAAGAAGATATTTGCAACCAAAATAACCAATAAAAGATTATGTCCAAAATATATAAAGAACTCATGAACTAAGGAAAAAAAGAACTCTGAAGTTTTAAAGCAGCAAAAGACGTGAACACATAATCCCTGAATAATAAATGTACTCCATAA
The DNA here is from genome assembly GCF_001704415.2 of Capra hircus. Classification (NCBI taxonomy): domain Eukaryota; kingdom Metazoa; phylum Chordata; class Mammalia; order Artiodactyla; family Bovidae; genus Capra; species Capra hircus. The sequence continues at coordinate 44,258,074 of NC_030822.1, read as the reverse complement.
ACATAAAAAATATTCAGCCTTATTAAGTAACTAGAAACATGCAAATTAAAATCACGAAGTAATACACTTCACACTCTATTAGACGAACAAAAATTAAAGTCAGTAAATAGGAATCACTGGTTCAAGGGCATTCTCATTCTCTACTAGCAAAATATAAATTGTGTGACCATTCTGAAAAACAATTCAGCTTCCCAGAGGGTCTTAGTTTTCTACAGCTACAGTATGGGTTAAACCCAGTCCCTTAAAAAAGGATATACTAAAGTCCTAACTCTCAATACCTTAGCATGTGACTTCATTTGGAAATAAGGTCTTTACAGAGGTGATCAGACTAAAATGAGGTGGTTAGGATGTAGGCCCTAGTCCAACATGACTGGGGTTCTTATAAAAAGGGTAAATTGAGGCACAGAGACAGGGCACAGAGGGAAGACTGTAAGAAGAGACATGGGGAGAGTGCCATGTGACAAAGAAGGCAGAGATGGGGTGACAAATCAAAAGGCTGGAAAATGCCAAACATCGCCAGGAAAACCAGCAGAAGGTGGGAGACGGGCATGGCACAGATCCTCCCGCAGAGTCCTCAGAAGGAGCCAACGCTGGGACAGTCTGACCTTGGCTTTCTAGACTCCAGAACTGTGAGACAATAAGCTTCTGTTATTTAAGCCACCCATGCAAACTGTTAGTCGTTAATGCAAACTAATGCATTCCAGTAACAAATTACCACAAACTCAGTCACATAAAACTGAGTTATCATCTTACAGTCTGACACAGGTCTCACTAAGTTAAAATCAAAGTGCTGGAAGGGCTGCCGCTTTTGAGGAGTTGGAAAAATCCACTTCCCTGTCTCTTCTGCCTTCAAGAACCTGCCTGCTTTCTCTGGCTCCTGGCCTTCTCCCACTGTCAAAGCTTTATATTACCCCAATCCTATTTCCATTGTCACTTCTCCTTCTCCAATCTCTTCTGCTTTTCTCTTTCATTTTTTAAGGAAGCTGTGATTACACAGGGTCTAAAAAGATAATCCTGGATAACCTCCCCACCTCAAGGTCCTTAACTTAATCCTATCTGCAAAGTTTCCTTGCTACATAAGGTAACATACCCACAAATCCCAGGGATTATTACATGGACGCCTTTGGGGTGCCATTATTCAGCCTACCACACATAGTAAAGTTGAATATGAACACACCTCGTTGTTGTTTAGTCGCTAAGTCATGTCTGTCTGACTCTTTGAGACCCCACGGACTGCAGCCTGCCAGGCTCCTCTGTCCACGGGATTTTCCAGGCAAGAATACTGGAGTGGCTTGCCATTTCGGTCTCCAGGGGATCTTCCCAAAGCAGGGATCAAACCCAAGTCTCCTACATTGGCAGGCATATTCTTTACCACTGAGCCACCAGGAAAGCCTTACAACTTAGCAATTCTAGATGCATGCATGCACCTAGGAGACATCTACAAAAAATTTCACAGCAGCATTGTAGATAATAGCAAACAACTGAAAACCACCCACAGGTCCATGAACAGTGGAATGGATACATTTTATTATGGTCATAAGATGAAGTACTATTCAGCATTGAAAAATGAACTACATCTATCCACATCAACATGAATGAATCTCAAAAGTCAAGCAAAAAAGTTACAGAAAAATTCATATAGCATGATTCTGTTTATTAAGGTTCAAAAGCAGATAATACTGACAACATATTATTTCTATTACGTAAATGTCATTGCTCAGTCATGTCCAACTCTTTGCAACCCTATAGAGTACAGCCTGCCAGTCTCCTCTGCTGAAGGGATTTTCCAGGCAAGAATACTGGAGCGGGTAGCCATTCCCTTCTCCAAGGGATCCTCTCACCCCAGGGATCAAACCCACATCTCCTTTGTCTCCTGCACTGCAGGCAGATCGTTTACCACTGAGCCACTGGGGAAGCCTATGTTCAGGGGAGTTATAAAGCCAAGCAAAGGAATGAATAGCAAAAAATAAATCAAGATAAATGTATTGTCTCTGGGACAGAGAAAAGGAGATGCAAAAGAGGTCAGCACAAAGGAAATGAGTGGTAAATACTTGATATTTTTCTTTTTTGTCTTATTTTCTTCCTTAAACCATATTTAAAATATATTTATGTACAGTCTTTTATGTATGGCATTTCTCATTAACAAATATAAATGCTAACTAACTTTAAAATATGCTGAAAGCAAGTTTTACAAAATGTAAGGAAGCAACCAAATCATGTACTCTATCTGATAGAGGAGGGAAAATCTATAAGGATAAGATACCTTCCAGGTAAATCAATACTGGAGAAAAAGTTTTAGGCTATAAAAGAGGAAGTGGGAAAAACTCCTCTTCCCCAAATTCCAAGAACAGACTTCCAACAATCTCATAAATAAACATGAATCAGCTTGTAAATGATATGGTGAACAATGTTATAAACTGTCAGGAACTGCCCCCAGACAGAACCCAGCTCTACTAAAGTTTTGCTTGGCTAACACAGTTGTCCAGTTTGTTTTGTTCAAACTGAAAGCCCTTAGGTAAGGCAGGGAACAGTCCATTCACTTCCATTCTTCCTCACCTCCCCTCCTTCCTCAACATACAACGTAAATAGGCTCTGTGTCTGAAAGCACCTGAGTTTGAGTCCAGCTGCATCCTAATAAGTCACCCTGAAATAACAATATCAGGTACCAAGTTTACCTACAAGGTCATCATGAACTATGTGATTTCAAGAGTACCTCCTGTCTCTCACTTCCCTTTCTCTCCCACCACTACCCTCAACCTCTTTTCACCAGGGACATTGATTATCAAGTAATTGGAGATGGCTGGCAAATTAAGTACAGCCTTGGAAAACTATGACCATAGGTGCACATGCTCTTTACAGCAAGTACTAGGGGAATTTGGAGTCAAGAGGAAGCTGCTAGTCCTGAATCCCAATAATATCTCATGTCATAACCTAGAGACAATATTCTTTCTCCAGAGCTGAATTTCCTTTCTATAAATCTCTTCTCTCTTTTCTCGCTTCTATATCTATATAAACGTGCTAATTTCTAGACAAACTTTTCCAGCATGCATAGATTCTTTCTGCTTTAGGAAAGGTTTAAGAAGGCAGGAGAATTCTCTAAGGAAACAGGCTGACTTGGTAACTGAAAGAGAACAAGGAAAAAGAATCAGAAAAGGGCCTGCCACTGAGAAGGATTTAAAAAATCAGAGGACATGAAAAACAAACTTCACTAAACTTGACTAAAGCCAAAGTTTTACTTATGGCTGGCCCTGTTTACCTTCCACTCTGTATGGGAAAACAAACTATGGAGATGTTACTATTTCATGTGGTATAATGAAAATACTCTCTCACACATCATCACATCACTGCTCCACATGACTTGTCAACTTTTATTTTTAAACACAGCCAACTCTGCTATGACGCAGTTTTGTTCTCAGCTTATACACTTAATTTGAGCATCCCTTTGGTATCGAAAGGCTTCTTAATCTTAACACATTTTAATACATTTCTTAAAGGAGATTTCAATCAGTGTGAATGGTAAAAGCAAAAGAAAAACTCTACATACACATCAGGAACAATGAGCAGTCCTCAAACAGCTAGAGCCATGGATGGATGCGGGGAAAGGGTATTCCATTAAGTTCTAACAGCTTTTTAAAAAAACAAAACACAAGGCTAAAAACAGATTATTATGGGCTGTGCAAGTAAGGGTCAAGGGCACGAACCTTATTCTGTGTACAATGAAAAGCCGTAAGAGATTTCTGAAACAGAGCAAGTGATTTGATAAAAATCTGTTTTTGAACGATAACTCTGATGGCAAGGTACATATAATATTTACAAAATAAAGCATAAAAAACACTATGCAGGCTGATGTTTCATTGTAAAATATTAACATGAAATTAGAATTGGCCAAATTTCACAGTATTCTTTAAAAAATCCATAGAAGGTTAAGCCTTTAGGGGAATAAATAATCACTTAAACTAAAATCTTTTTAAAACCTTCATACTACATGTGTATCCTTTTCCAAATAAAATTAACACTTTAAATAATATTTATGTGCTTTAAGGCCACAGAATTTTTAAATATTTACCTAACCATTTAGAAAGCACTCAGCATTTTAGGTATAGAAAAATATCTCACAAACAGACTAACCTCGTATTTACCTAGTCCATCACACATAAAATGATCTGGTTTACAGCTGAAATCTCCACTGTAGAAAGTATAGTTAGACACAGAAATGTAGTTTGTTAAATTCTGGTCAAAGTATCTCATGTAGGCAACTAAAAAAAAATTTTTTTTAACTTCCTATTAGTTTCAGCTGAGTCTTGGCAAATATACTACAAACTTGGTGCTTCTTTCCATTAACCCAAGGAGGAACATAGTCAGCAGTAACTAAACATTAAACCTAACTGTGAAAATCACATTTTACAAACATATGCTATTATGCTTCAATACTGTATCCAACATAAGAATCTAAATGTTAAAAATTACTTAACATCTACTTTCACACAATTAAAAACATTTTTATTGACACGAGTTTTCAATGCTTTTCAAAGATGTTCATAAATGTTTAAATTCGTACGGAAATGAAAGTTCTTTCTACTAAAAAATTCGGACTATTTCTTCATATTTTTCAGTTATCATACCTTGGAAAATATAGGCTAGCAATATCAACATTAAACATTTAAGTAAAACTTCAAGATCTAATAACTTGTGAAGTTTTATTTATACTTTCATTTGTAGCTTACAAAAAATGTAAACTAACTAAAAGAAATGAGTTCTAGAATTGAAAGGTGGATCCCCTTATTTGACAGGAGACTGAGACTCAGAAAGGCTCACCAACTTTTCCAATAAGACAGTAGACCCAAGACTCTACCCTTGAATCTCTATGAATCCAGGGCACTTTCCCCAATATCAGCTTCTACCCAGAACCGTTTGTCTCCCTTCATTTTCTGAAACAAGAGAATGACTTTACAATGATCACATACAAAGTTTAGCACTTTTAAAATTAGAAAATCTCTTAATCTTTTACTTCTATAAAAGGATAGGTTTCCACTTAATTTCTTTCATATAATGTACATGCAAACAAAACTACAGATCCACTGTTGAACTTCAGGGAAAAAGCATGAGTAAAAATTTTTGTTATTACAATGTCTGCTAAGTTAAAAACATCTAGTAGTTTCTAGTATTGCCAGAAGAATATTATAGTTTGACACTGAACATTAGCTAACCATATATAAACCCCTGAACTATTAGCATATACTTAAGACCCCCCCAAAAAAAAAGTTCCTATTCATAGTGGAATGTGTGGTTTTCTGTACTAATAAAATATGCCCTTTTTAAAAAGCACAAATTGTATTTTCCGCTAATACAAAAACAATTAAAGCTACCTAGCATAACAATGCCGCACCTGGTTAACTGTTGAAAAAAGGTTGCTGTGATGGAAAGAGCACCAAACCAGAAATTTTCAATCAGTAAGATAACAGCCATAATTCACTACTCCAACCAACACATTACAATTATGTTAAACTGTAATACTACTACGCTCAGGAAAATTGTCTACCAGTGTAATGAAACTATGCTAAAACACTTTTCTGGTGTTAAAAAATGCAATCTATTCACAAAAAGTCAAATGTCCAATGTTATTCCTGTCTATGAAAATAGTTGATATGACTTTTCTCTACAGTGAATCTTCTCCTGGGCATTGTCTACTATTATCACTGGTAGTAAACTGAGAAAACAAAAGACATGATATTTTTTGAACAATTTTTTTCAAGCATCTGACCAAACACAGACCACAAAAGCGGCCTCTGAAAACACTTTTCAGGAAGCAAGGTGTTTGTCTCTTTGAGCACTACAGATAGTGTAGTAGTTTATAGATTATATTGAAGAGCAAAGAGCAAAAAAACATCAGAATTAGTAACAATAAGAAACTTCTGTTTCAGATATATTAGGTCCCCAGTGTAAAATGTATCACGAATCAAAAAGTCTGAAAACCAAGGGTATAAATTCCTACTTGCCCATTTAAGCAAACCTCTACTTTTATCCTCTTAGCTGCTTAGAAGAAGGCATTGAAAACTGAAAAATCTAGGTTCAAATCCCAGCACTTCCACTGTTGATGATAATATGTGAAGTTGTGTAATCTCTATAAGCCTCAGTTTGCGCATCTCTAACTTGAGGTTAATGTCATCTACTATACTGTGTCCTTGTGAAGGTTTTAGACAATACAAGTACTTTGCACTTGTATGGAGTAAAATCCTCAGTGAACAGTAGCTATATTTAGTGAGTTTCTTCCTAACGTAGAACAGGTAAGATTTCCCTAGGCTATGAAAAGAAACTCTTTCCCTAATGATGATTTCAATTCCTTTAAAAAAAAAAAAAGTAAACCTACAGGAAAATAAATTGTAAATGTTTTTGGTATACTTCCAAACATTACTAAGACTAAAGGTTAAATTGTTACAACATTCTCCTAATTATGCAACAAACACACAGGACCACGAGTTAGTCTGTAAAAGATTATATTAGCTTCTTACTGCTGAAATTTGGAGTGGGGGTGGGGGAAGAAACCTCTTAAAATTATCCCCAACGGTCTTTTCATCTAAGTTAACAAGTCTCTGTTTCAAAACTCATCACTTTTCTATTAATTGTAAGACCTAAGATTTGTCCTATTATCAAGAATAATGAAATCACCCTGATTAAAATTCGCACATCTATATATTCACTCATTCTAACGGCTGTATGTTATCTTTGAGGGAAACAGCACCATTATTACAGCAACAAATAAATGACACCAAAATTACATTCTTCAAATAATTCGCTTCATTCTTCTGAGAACGCATCTACTGCATAAACAAACTCTTTAAAAAGTGTAGCATGCTTAGTCTGCTATTTCATTTCTATTCAAAGATAAATGGTATTTCTGCGTTTTTTTGTTTTTCTAAGCTTCCTGTATTTTAGGAGTTATTTCCAAAATAAAACTTTTCTTTTTTCTTTTTTTTACCCTGGAAGTAAACAAGCTTTCAAACGCACTAATTCAATTCGGGAACTGAAGCGATAAAACCGCCCTCCTTTCCTTAGCAAACCTTGCCTTTCTGGAAACATACCTGTTCTCTCGAGATGCAAGGCAAAGAAGGTCTCCTGAACATTTTGCAACTGCCATAGTAACCGCCTGAAGTTTCTCCGAATGACACGCAGCTGGACCTCCTCCGGGGTCTGATCACAGGCACTTTTTCTTCCGCGGTACTGGACAACTGAGGTTGCTGGGGAGCTTCCCTGATTTGAAAGAAGTGATCCAGCCCCAGGGCCAGCAGGCAGCCGACGCCCCCCACCAGGCAGGACAGCAGGGGCCGGAGGGCTGGAGGCAGCGCCCCAAGGCTGGTGAAGGACACCCACCAGACGAAGCTGGAGAAGAGCAGCACCACGATGCTGTGCCGGAGCCTCCCCGGCTGCGCGAGCGTCAGCAAGCCCACGCAGCTCAGCACCAAGAACCACCGGCCCGCCACCGCTGGGGGTGTGTGCGGGACCGGGGCCCCGGCGTCTCCGTCCCCCCGAGACCAGGATTCCCACTGCCCCACCAAGAAGTCCCCCAGGTAACAGCAGGCGGGGAGTGCCAGCAGCCACCAGGAGCCGCCGCCGCTCCGGCCCGGCCCGGCGCCCCGCTTGGTCCCGGTCAGGAAGCAGGTGAGGAAGAAGAAGGCACAGGCGATGCTGAAGAGGGGGCTGAGGCTGTGCGAGCAGACGCTCAGCAGGGTCCGCAACCGGGCGGCCCCGGCAGCCCAGCTCTCGGGCCCCGAGCCGAGCAGCAGGGCGAGGACAAAGGCGGCCAAGGCGCCCAGCGAGAGGCGCGCCCGGGAGAAGGGGGAGCCGCGCCGCGGCTGCTGAGGGGAGGCGGGCGGCGGCAGCAGCAGCTCCACGTTGCAGAAGCGGCAGAGGTGGAAGAAGAAGCCGCGCGGAGGGTCCTGCCGCAGGGGGCTCACGCAGCCCTTCACGTAGCCGTTCCTCACACTCTCGGGGGGCGAGGCGGCCCCGTCCGGCGGCGGCGGGGACCGCATGGCTTTGGCGTCTCGCTCGTCCCTCCTCATGGCCGGGACGCCCGGTGGCCGCGGGGGCTCGGCACGCCCCGCTCGGACCGCAGCGGCCGCTCGCGCTCCCTCCCGCCTGGCCCCCACGCTCGGAGCGCCCCCCCGGCTCGGCGGCGCGTCAGGGCTGCGCCCGCCGCCGCGGCCCGGGGTCCCCGCCGCGCGGGTGGAGGAGCGGCAGGGTCCGGGACATGCTGGCTGAGAAAGAGGGGCGGAGGGGGCTCCTCTCCGGGACTTCGGCGGCCGGACCCCTCCCCCTTCCTGTTCCCCCGGGCACTTCTTGGGACTGGAGCGTCGGCGTCGCCTCCCGGCTCCCGCGGGCTGCAACAGTTACCTCTCGGCCCCAGCCTGGTCCGTTGGGCGCGCGAGCGGCGGGCGGGCGCTCCTCCCCCGCCGCTGCCCCGGCCGGGTGCGCGCCCCGCCCGCCCGCCTGCGCGCGCCCGCGCCCCGGCCCGTCCGGCAGCCAAGGGCGCCGCCGCTCCTGCCGGCCGTCTGCCCCTTCGCGGGCTGGGGACCCCAGCCGTCTCAGCGTGCCCCGACTGGGGAGAGCGCGGCTTGCGGCCGCCCGGAGACCGATCTAGGTTGGGAGGGATGGGAGGGATCCTTTTCGGATAGAAAGGGGCAAGCCCGCCATCCTGGGATCCCCCCAGGCGCTCAGGTTCCTTTGGAGTAAGTCACAGACCTCAGGCAAGCTCCGACAGGTCACCACGGGGGGCGTAGGGAAAGAGGGCGCTTATGATCCCCAAGGGGAGTGCCCAGTAGAGAAACCGAGTTGAGGTGGGGAGGCGACGGGTCCCGCCTTTACTCCCATTCCAGTTTGGGGTGGACCCTTGGGCTGTCCGAGCCGAGCTGCGACCTGGTAAGTGCCAGTCCCCACCAAAGTCATGGGGAAGAAGCCTTGATCACTGTGGCTAGGTCTGTCCTCAACAGCAGCGTGGATTCTTGGGCCATGCAGCAGGCCCTTGCAGTGGCGCTTTAGGGAGGAGCACGCACGTGGAGCGTTCCCTGGGAGCATCCTAGTCGGTATTACCGAGTTTGTCTTCCTCAGGGAGGAGCTACCGTCCCATCGTCCCTGCACCCTTGCCAAACTAACAGTGGGTCCACATCTGTTTCTGCCTCAGCAAGCATGGAAAATCTGTTGTCGAAAAGATCTTCCCACATTGAAGGCTTTTCTCTGTAACTACATATTGGGGGTGGAGGGAATGGGAGGATTAGGAGTTCACTCCAAGACCATTGCCAGGTTTGGATCAGTTGCCCGTGAAAGAAGCCAAATAAGATGCTATCTGTGAATTACTGATGAAACTAGCTACATGTGGGAAACACGGACTCGAAAGCGGGAAAAACTGCTGTATGGAAGGGACTGCTCTGGAATCTCACCAATCATAACTATCTTAGTGACTGAACTGTGTTTCCCTCCTCCAAAACTCTCCCTTGCACCTCATGACAGGCCTGCATTTCTCAAAGAGCTAATTCCACATTTTTCCAGGGAGATGTGAAACCTTACTGTGTGGTAAATCCCACAAACAGGCCCATTTTTCACCAATTAATCTTTGCCCACAGCCAAGACCATTTTTGTATATGGTCCTAGTTCACATGCATAGCAGAAATCACAGTGAAATTAGCACAAGAATTGGACCAAGATGAAAAAAGACCAGAATTTTTGTCTGCCTCTTAGATAAAGGAAAAAATATGTAATAGAGTTTTCAAATTAATTACTCAAATGCTTGCCCTAAGAGATGAAAATCCATGGGGTCTTTTTTTTCACCAGGACAGTTGAAATTCTTTTTAAAAAATATCTCATTTCAACAGAACTCTGCAAATACATTTTTAAATGTATTTAAAAATAAACAGGACTCATTATTACCAGTCAAAGAGTAAATTAGGAAGCTTGATGGATACATTTTGAGCTTGTACAGAAGGGCATGGCAAGCTAGTGTCAGCGTCACTGAAATGCCCATTATAAATTCTCATTGGAAATAATAAATTGCTCTGGTATAATAAATTCAGATTAAAGTTTTTGTTAATAAATACAGTTGTTATCGTTATTACTGTTGTTTTAAAAGCTTAGGTTATCATCTGAAGTAGGATAGGCATGGTAATGGAAATAGTGGTAAACTAGAAATCCATTTCATTGTTTCTAGTCATGGCCCAGCCATTCATACCCCAGCATTAAGCAAGTCATGTAACTTTTACAGGCCTCAGTGTCCACAGTTATAAAGTGAAGCAATTTCATTTTTATGATCTTAAAATCACTTCCAGTTTTAAAAAGCTGTGATATATAGGCATTTTTAGGATCCAAGTATTGCTAAGAGTAATAAATAAGGCAGAGCACCAAAGAATTGATGCATTCAAACTGTGTTGCTAGAGAAGACTCCTGAGAGTCCCTTGGACAGCAAGGAGATCAAGCCAGTCAGTCTCAAGAGGAATCAACTCGGAATACTCATTGGAAGGACTGAAGCTGAAGCTTCAGTATTTTGGTCATCTGATGCAAATGGCCAGCTCATTGGAAAAGTCCCTGATGCTAGGAAAGACTGAGGGCAGAAGGAGAAGAGGGTGTCAGAGGATAAGATGACTGGATGGTATTACCCATGCAATGGACATGAACTTGGGCAAACTGAGAGATAGAGAGGGACAGGGAAGCCTGGCATGCTGTAGTCCATGAGATCGCAGAGTTAGACACGACTGGGTGACTGAACAACAACAATTGCTACGAGCAACCTTTGAATTATTCATACCACCAAACTAAAGCAAACTCTGTGTTGACAAAGATAAAGGATTTGTATCCAAGGACTATTGTCTGGAAAATAAAATGCAAAGTCCTCTTCATACTTCCCAGTTCTTCTCTGAACCAATTCCAGCACTGAGAAGACTGCAAAATAAAATGTAAGGACATGCCCAAAGACCATCAGTTTACTTAACCAAAAGTGGAAGTGTTAGTCACTCAGTTGTATCAACTCTTTGTGACCCCATGGACTGTAGCCCACCAGGCTCCACTGTACATGGGATTCTCCAAGCAAGAGTACTGGAGAGGGTAGCCATTCCCTTCTCCAGGGGATCTTCTCAACCCAGAGATGGAACCCAGGTCTCCTGCATTGCAGGCAGATTCTTTACCGTCTGAGCCACCAGGGAAGAATGCCATGAACAGAGGACCCCGGTGGGCTACAGTCCATAGGGTCGCAAAGAGTCGGACATGGCTGAGCAACTAAAACTTTCACTTACTTAACTAAAAATATGAATCAGCTAGCTATGTTTATTGGAGAAGGCAATGGCACCCCGCTCCAGTACTCTTGCCTGGAAAATCCCATGGACAGAGGAGCCTGGTGGGCTGCAGTCCATGGGGTCGCTAAGAGTCGGACACGACTGAAGCCACTTAGCAGCAGCAGCAGCAGCAGCAGCTATGTTTATAGCAACTCCCTTCTCTCTTTACAGTTTTTATCAGAGATTATTAGTAGGTCACGTGTCTTAGAGTTCAAATTATTTATTCTTTTGCCAGTTTTAAGCAACCAATAGAATTATTTAGCTCCTGTCTTTGGGTTTAAGAATGTACGAATATTATCTGTTGTGAAAAAACTAAAAAGACCTAAAGTGATAACATACCTTTGACTTTTCTCAACCATCTCTACCTCAGCCTCAGTTTTACCTTACTTTGCCTTCCCTCATGTCTTGACACATAATCTCCCCACTGGACTCATTCTCCCAGTTTACTGATCCCTCACATAAGATCCTGGTGCTTACCACCCAGCTCCTGAGTCCTTCTCGTGCAGTGCAACCCCTGTCTACTTCTGTATTCTGAATAGGAGGTCCTTGCCCTCAAACCCCGAAGACCCAGTTTTTCCACGTGCCCCAGTTTATAGGATGAGACTTTTGTTTTGTTTTCCATATTAGGTCCCCATACCAATAAGCTTCCAATGCTGCAATTAATTATGGAAGAACTAAAATCCTGCCTAGGTCTTTCCAGTGTCAGGGCCAAAAGCTCTGCCCATAAACAGTAGTCTACTGGTAAGGACCCAATTGGTGGGCCTTCTAGATGCCACTGCCTGCCCACCTATCTAACCTTACAGGCACCAAATGAGATGTCCCATTGCTGGGCTCAACCCAAATGTTAGAATACTCAGTTTTTCACTTGGGACCTCTGGGTCTCACCATTCCTTGTTTGGAAAATGCTCTCTCTATGAATTCTCTTGTTCTCTCCTTTGTCCTCAAAGAAGCCAAAATCACACATGACCTCTTCTTAGGTCTTAGCAACTCCTCCCCACTTATTCTATCCTCTGATAAGTCTTAACTCCTCATTCTTATACCTTGTGCTTTCAGTCTCTTTTTTAAAAGAAGACAAGATTATTTCCTAAACTCTAAAATCCAGATGTAAAGAAAATCCATTTCTAGAGCAGGATTCCAAGAAATTCCCTTCCAAAATTAAAAATTTTAAATGGATCTTAGTCCCTACACATATTGGTGATCATATTATCATGGAATATAAGTAGGAAAGGGTGGGTAAAGGTGAATGGATGAGGGCTAAGACTCTGTCCAGTCACTGTCACTGTTCCATGATCAAGTGACTTCTCAGGTTCTGACTCCTCAGCTCAATTTATGGAGGAGCCTCTAAAGACTTGCTAGTTCAGTTCAGTTCAGTCGCTCAGTCGTGTCCGACTCTTTGCAACCCCATGAATTGCAGCATGCCAGGCCTCCCTGTCCATCACCATCTCCCGGAGTTCACTCAGACTCACGTCCATCAAGTCCGTGATGCCATCCAGCCATCTCACCCTCGGTCGTCCCCTTCTCCTCCTGCCCCCAATCCCTCCCAGCGTCAGAGTCTTTTCCAATGAGTCAACTCTTCACATGAGGTGGCCAAAGTATTGGAGCTTCAGCTTTAGCATCATTCCTTCCAAAGAAATCTCAGGGCTGATCTCCTTCAGAATGGACTGGTTGGATCTCTTTGCAGTCCAAGGGACTCTCAAGAGTCTTCTCCAGCACCACAGTTGAAAAGCATCAATTCTTCGGCGCTCAGCCTTCTTCACAGTCCAACTCTCACATCCATACATGACTACTGGAAAAACCATAGCCTTGACTAGACAACCTTAGTCAGCAAAGTAATGTCTCTGCTTTTGAATATACTATCTAGGTTGGTCATAACTTTTCTTCCAAGGAGTAAGAGTCTTTTAATTTCATGGCTGCAGTCACCATCTGCAGTGATTTTGGAGGCCAGAAAAATAAAGTCTGACACTGTTTCCACTGTTTCCCCATCTATTTCCCATGAAGTGATGGGATCGGATGCCATGATCTTTGTTTTCTGAATGTTGAGCTTTAAGCCAGCTTTTTCACTCTCCTCTTTCACTTTCATCAAGAGGCTTTTTAGCTCCTCTTCACTTTCTGCCATAAGGGTGGTCTCATCTGCATATCTGAGGTTCTTGATATTTCTCCCAGCAATCTTGATTCCAGCTTGTGCTTCTTCCAGCCCAGCGTTTCTCATGATGTACTCTGCATAGAAGTTAAATAAGCAGGGTGACAATATACAGCCTTGACGTACTCCTTTTCCTATTTGGAACCAGTCTGTTGTTCCATGTCCAGTTCTAAATGTTGCTTCCTGACCTGCATACAGCTTTCTCAAGAGGCAGGTTAGGTGGTCTGATATTCCCATCTCTTTCAGAATTTTCCAGTTTATTGTGATCCACACAGTCAAAGGCTTTGGCATAGTCAAGAAAGCAGAAATAGATACTTTTCTGGAACTCTCTTGCTTTTTCCATGATCCAGCAGATGTTGGCAATTTGATCTCTGGTTCCTCTGCCTTTTCTAAAACCAGCTTGAACATCTGGAAGTTCACGGTTCACGTATTGCTGAAGCCTGGCTTGGAGAATTTTGAGCATTACTTTACTAGCATGTGAGATGAGTGCAATTGTGCAGTAGATTGAGCATTCTTTTGCATTGCCTTTCTTTGGAATTGGAATGAAAACTGACCTTTTCCAGTCCTGTGGCCACTGCTGAGTTTTCCAAATTTGCTGGCATATTGAGTGCAGCACTTTCACAGCATCATCTTTCAGGATTTGAAACAGCTCAACTGGAATTCCATCACCTCCACTAGCTTTGTTCGTAGTGATGCTTTCTAAGGCCCACTTGACTTCACATTCCAAGATGTCTGGCTCTAGATTAGTGATCAGTTGAATAGTAGCAGATAAAGATTATCAGTTCTTTAAGAGCTTTTAAAATTACTGTTCTTATTCTGTTTTGTCACCTCTCAACCCTAGTTTTCAAATTTCTTCAAAATAAATGTTATGCAAATAAAAGCAGACTTGTTATTGAAGTGGGCTTCCCTGAAGTGGCTCAGATGGTAAAGAAACCTCCTGCAATGCAGGAGACCTGGATTCGATCCCTGGGTCGGAAAGATCCCCTGGAGAAGGAAGTGGCAACCCACTCCAGTATTCTTGCCTGGAGAATTCCATGGACAGAGAAGACTTGCAAGCTACAGTCAGTCCATGCAGGTGGCAAACAGTTGGACCAGACTGTATGACAAACATCATTATTGAAGTGATGTCCTGGGTCAGGGCCTGACTACTAGCAGGTCTCTGACACCTCCTACTCTGATCCAAAGCCCCTCTTTGGAATCCTTGGGCCAAGAGAAAGGAAGAAAGTAGAGAAGGAAGGAAACAAAGAAGGGAAGGAGGGAGGAAGGGAAAGAAAAGGGAAAAAACTTTTGGAAGGGAGAGAGGGAAAGATGGGGGAAAGAAAGAAAGGAAGGGAGAGAGGGAGGAAAGAAAGGAAGAAAGAGAAAGGAGGAAGGGAAGAAGGAAGGAAGATTTAAAACCTCTGAAATAGACTATAAAATGGATCTGAATTGGATTTTGGAAGTGCTTAGGACTGCGTTCTCTTCCTAAAATGTAACTTTTCAGAATTCAGTAATAAAGCAATGCTAATTTTTCAGGGATAAAGATATAAAGCAGTCTGAAAAAGAAATTTTCATGAATAGCCAGTAAATTAAGCAGTGTCATTGAGATTCCAAATTCCAAAGCTAGAGCAGTTTCTAAAGATAGGAGAAAACTTTAAAGGGTATTGAAAGAAAGAAAGAAAGAACATTTTCAAACTTATATTTGAAAACGAAAAGACTGGCTTTCCTCTGGAAAGAAAGGTATATTCTATTCCTCTGGTATAGAACGGATCACTCTGTTTTCAATATGCAGTGGCAGTTGCCTAAGTGTATTAATACTACCTATTTTCCTTCCAGCTAATACTCATCTCAGAATCTGCACCTCACTTTGACTCACTCTTTAGATCATCTCAACAAGTATTTATTGATTGCCCTCTATATGCAGAGTATCATGCTAGATGCTAGTCAGAACAATTAAAAACTACTGTATAAACTTCTAGAAGCTTCCTCAAGATGCAGTTTCATGTGGGAGGTAGGATGGCCTTGAGTTTGAGTGAACTCAGGGAGTTGGTGATGGACCAGGAGGCCTGGCGTGCTGCGATTCATGGGGTCGCAAAGAGTTGGACACAACTGAGCGACTGAACTGAACTGAGGGCCTATGTACATAGATTATTAAAAAGCAAAGAGAATACATTATTTTAAAAAAAAAAAAAAAAACTGTTGGGAACTGCGCTTGAGAACTATTAAAGAAGGAGAGAGTCATTCTTCTCTGGAGTCTCCCTCCTGTGTGGTCGTCTCACCTCGTTTCCAAGTTTTGTCCTCTCCCCAGTATCTGTCTGGATGGCTGTCTTCCTCCCTCTCTCCCCTCTGCCTACCTTCTCTCTCTCATCTCTATATTTAATCCCTCACTTCTTTTGCTTCCTTGGCTCTCCTATGCACCATTCCCTTCTGCCAGCGATGAACCTCTCTCCCTTAATGAATGCATTTATTCATTTAACGTTTGTTGAGTGCCTGACATTGTGCTGGGGACTGTGCTAGCTGACAAAGATACAGTGATGAAAGATGGTATTCCTTCCCTTCAGGGTTCATGGTGAAAGCTAGAAAAGTAAGACTACTAGAGCCCAGTGTAACAGGAGCTGTGATTTAGATGTAAACAAGCTCAGTGTACTGCGCGAGCTCAGAGGAGGGAAACCTAACCCAGACCAAGGGTGGAGTATCGGGTCAGAGAAGGAGATTTTGAGGCTCGGTACTAAAAGATGCCTTCCAGACTTTCCTGGCTCAGACGGTAAAAGCATCTGCTTACAATGCGGAAGACCCGGGTTCGATCCCTGGGTCGGGAAGATCCCCTGGCGAAGGAAACGGCAACCCACTACAGTGCTCTTGCCTGGAAAAATCCCATGGATGGAGAAGCCTGGTAGGCTACAGTCTGTGGGGTCACAAAGAGTCGGACACGACTGAGTGACTTCACTTTCACTTTCACTGAAAGATGAGACATTAACTAAATAAAATAGGAGAAAAGATAGCCTGGACAAAGGAAGCAAGTGAGTTTAAAGTTTTGGAAGAATAGTGCATTGAGCCGGAGTGTAAGATATGAAGTGGCAAAGAACAAAAGTGTAAGGAATCGAGGAGGCTGGAGAGATGGTACGGAGAAGGCAATGGCAACCCACTCCAGTACTCTTGCCTGGAAAATCCCATGGACGGAGGAGTCTGGTAGGCTGCAGTCCATGGGGTCGCTAGGAGTCGGACACGACTGAGCGACTTCACTTTCACTTTTCACTTTTATGCACTGGAGAAGGAAATGGCAACCCACTCCAGTGTTCTTGCCTGGAGAATCCCATGGACGGAGGAGTATGGTGGGCTGCCGTCTATGGGGTCGCACAGAGTCAGACACGACTGAAGCGACTTAGCAGCAGCAGCAGCAGCAGAGAGATGGTATGGTCCTAACATGAAACTGGAATTTATTGTTAGGATTTGTTATACAAATGTTCCTTTTCTATTTGTTTGTTTACATAGTAGAGTCTTCAATATACTCCTCAGACATAAGAATCCTGTCTTAGTCTCCATGCTATGCATAAGCACTCAGTTAATGCTCAAAAATTTTTGAAGTAAAACAATTTAAATCAGATTTTTTTAGTTGCATGCCCTTCGGTTTTTGTTGTTGTTTTATTGGTCAACGCGTTTTCACTGAAACTTTTAATACCTGATTTAAAACAAGTTTCCATATTATTACTGAAAAATATTTTTCTTAACATCCATTTGCGCAAAATCAGTAAAAGAACACTTTCTCTTAGATTTATAGAAATTATTAAGCTTGATTTGATTTCCAATATAAAGTAAATGTTTAAGAGATGTGTGGGCAAATTATTTTTTTTATTCAAGTGATAGTACCTAGATTTCTTTTGCCATGAAAGAATGTATTCTACTGCTTTAAGAATTTTCCTTTTTTATGTCTCTTTTTCAGAGCAACAACTGTATCTATGATGCAAATCCACTATATTTTTACCAAAAGTAACTGGTCAAACTATTAGACCTGTAACTATTAATCTGAAATTGCCTGGATTTTTTTTTTTTAATTAAACCTAAAGCCCGAATCTTGAACAATAAACAGCAATGCAAACTCTTTCCAAGTTTCCTGTTCCCTCCTTAGACAAGCGGTAGTTTCTTCAGCTCTGGCGATCCCAGCAGATCTGAAGGGTCACAGCCACGACGGTGGCAGCCTACCGTTGACACTGAACTTGCGGTTAATTGTGGAGTTCTGCCACAAAACCACCTCACTACCACAAGCTGGATTCTTGCCCAGGAGAGTGACAGACTGCCAGGCTAAGCAATGTACAGGAGGCAGAAAGAGCAAACTGCCTTTTACCCCAGACAGCCGTTGTTTCTGGATTCCAGTGGAGCCAGAAGTGAGGCACACAAGAAAAATTTAGAAGTATGCTTTCTCCACTAAACCTACTTCAAATGTATTTGTGTTGTTTTTTAAGAGAAGCTCAGAAAGATTCTTCCAATTTATTACCTAGCCTCATCGACAAAGGCAAGACTCTTCATTACTAAATGCTTCAAAGTGAGCATTGGGATTGGAAATAAAATGATCACTGTTAACTAGTAAGTGAGCCACACACGTACGATCACTGCAAATAGGAGCAAATAATGTGTCTTTGCGTGTGCTGCTAAGCTCCACACAGCAGCAGGGCAGCTCTGGGAACTCTGACAGTCAGGGCAACATGCTGCTGGGAAGGGAACTTTAGAGTCGATCAGATCCAGTGACCACTTTGTAGCTGCAGGACTTTGGAAGTTACCTAATGTTTCATACTACCTGCCTCATCTACAAAATGGGAATAACAGTGTCTACCTCATAGGGTCATCGTTATGGATTACTTTAATCTGTAAAATGACTACCAATGACTAGATGCTTAGTAAATGTAAATTTATTTTTCTTATATCCTATTCTCTTAACATTCTTCGTCCTTTCCGGACTTTCCAGGATTCTATCGATGCTGGGTTTTTCCAAGATCCCCAGATTATATCATCTGTTCAACTTGTTTTCAAGAATTGCTTTCAATGCTGTATCAATCAACCAGGAATCTGTCTAACTATACAGATAGATAAATTAGCAGCTCTCTTTCATCACAAGGCAAATCTACAGGGATTTTATGCTCTATTCTAATTCTTTACTATAAATGCAAACAAATTTAATACATTAATTTTTAAAGGAATGACTGACTACACATTATTATCATAATTTTATGGGCTTACATATCTTAGATCCCATTCTGCTAAAAAGATGTTGATTAAGGTCCCATCAGTGGTAACATAGAGAAAAAGAAAAAAAGTCAAACCTTACAACCAGTTTCATCCATAATAACATAAATCACAGTAAAGACAAATAAACATTTTTATTTGCAAAAGTCTATTCATTCAGACTGTGCCAAGCATTGCCCTAGATATTGAAAGTACAAATATTAATAAGATAGAGCCTTTGCCCTCCATTTGGTAGAAGACAAAATATGAAAACAGTGTAAACAAGTGCAGCACATATGAAATGCTCTAGTGTAGCTCTTTAAAAGTGTCTGCAGACGAATGGATAAGAAAGCTGTGGTACATATACACAATGGAATATTACTCAGCTATTAAAAAGAATGCATTTGAATCAGTTCTAATGAGGTGGATGAAACTGGAAGCTATTATACAGAGTGAAGTAAGTCAGAAAGAAAAGCACCAATACAGTATGTTAGCTCATATATATGGAATTTAGAAAGATGGTAACGTTGACCCTATATGCAAGACAGCAAAAGAGACAGATATAAAGAACAGACTTTTGGACTCTGTGGGAGAAGGCGAGGATGGGATGATTTGAGAGAATAGCATTGAAATGTGTATATTACCATATGTGAAATAGATCACCAGTCCAAGTTCAATGCATGAAATGGGGCACTCAAAGCAGGTGCACTGGGACAATCCTAAGGGATGGGATGAGGAGGGAGATGGGAGGGGGTTCAGGATGGGGGACACATGCATACCCATGGCTGATTCATGTCAGTGTATGACAAAAAGCACCACAATATTGTAAAGTAATTAGCCTCCAATTAAATTAATTTTTTAAGAAAGTATAGTGGTGGGATGAAGAGGAGTTCACAGATGAAGACACACTACCCTGGGTACCAAAGAACACACAGAGGTTTCCCAGGTAGATAAGGAGAAGGTCGAGCATCCACGCAGAGCAGTATGCAAAGACATGGAGGTGTGAAAGCATAGGCACTTTTGGATCTGTTACCAGGTAGGTGTCATTTGGGTTGGAAGGAAGGTGGACATGGAGAAATGAAGCTGGATAAGTAGGTGGCTTCCCTGGTGGTTCAGACGATAAAGAATCTGCCTGCAATGCGGGAGACCCAGGTTCAATCTCTGGATTGGGAAGATCCCCTGGAGAAGAGAATGGCAACCCACTCCAGTATTCTTGCCTGGAGAATTCCATCGACAGAGGAGCCTGGTGGGCTACAGTCCACAGGGTCGGAAAGAGTCGGACACAACTAAGTGACTAACACTCAGGTAGGTGGAAGTCAAATTATGGAATGGTCTAGAAGCCGTCCTGAGAAGATTGGAATTTATTTTGTGAGAGATAAGGAACTTTAAAGGGGTTTGTTTGTTTGTTTTGGCGAAGCCGCGCAGCTTGTGGGATCTTAGTTCCCTGACCAGGGGTTGAACTCTTGTTCATTGGCAGGAAAAGCCCATGTCCTAACCAATGGGCAGCCAGGGAATTCCCAGGGAACTGTTAAAGGTTTTTAAGCAAGGAACAGGCGTGATTGATTTCTTGGGGAGGGAGGGGCATGATCAATTTTAATTGTACATTTCACATCTCAATGTTAGTACCACTTCAATAGTTCGGTAGAGTGTGAAACCAAAGCCAGGAAAATAATTTCAGAAACTTTTATAATAGGTCAAAGGAACAATAAAATTCTGTAAGGCAATGAAGTAAATTTGGAAGGAAAGGACTGAATTAGTAGAAAGCAACTACAGACTTTTCAGATCAGTCCCATGGAGGGAAAGGGGGAAGGCAATAAGGGTTCCCTAGGTCTAGCCTAGGTGACTACAATATCTTGAAACCATTAACTAGGATAGGAAGTATTAATCATTGATAACAGAGATTGTGAATTTCACCTTGAACAGGTTTAAATCCAAGTGGAGATGTTTCTTGGCAGTTGTATATATGAGTCTGAAGCTCAAGATAGCAGTGTGGACTAGAGAGAAAGTTTGGAAGCCTAGAGTATGCAGGCAGAATGGAACCCTGGGAGGGAAATGAGACACCCCCAAGAGAGTATATAGTGTGAGGAAAGGATCAGTATCTGAATTCTGAGGGGTACCAGCATATAAAGGACAAAGAGCAAAAGAATTGCTCAAAAGGATGAGTGAAAAGGAAGTGGCAAAGTTAGAGAATCAGGCAAGAGTGTTGTCACATATCAAAATAAGGAAGTTGCAAAAAGAGGAGACAAAAGACATAAAGTGCCACATTCTAAAAAGATGACAAGAAAGTATCCACAAACCATTGTCAACCTTATGTGGAACAGTTGATTGAGGAATAAATGAATACTTATGTTGACATTAAGAAAAGTTTCATTCTAGAAAGTTTAGCCAAGAAGAAGCTTTACCTTTAATTTCGTCATTATCTTTGTTAGTTTTAGCTAAATATACATAGCACACATAGAGAAATGTAAATAGCTTGCTGATACAATATAAAGATCGCACAAACATTTTCTCCTGTATTAAAAATAATAATAGTTACATATTTCCCTTAATGGTGTACTTGTGGATTTCCCTACATTTTTATAAGTAAGTATTATAAACTAGTATTTACTTTGTGTTCATTGTGGTGTCCTACAAATAAGGAATAAGAAATCACACAGTGAGGTTACAGATTCTATATTATACAGAAACAAACATCTAACACAGCTCTGAGAGATTTTTTTTTTTAATAAGCGGTTATTATGTAGGTTTAATGAGTACTATGATCTTAGTCTGATTCTTTCTTTTTTCTCATATCACTTTGGAGTCAATGAGAAATCCTTTTTTAAAAAGACTTGGATGATAAGATCATTTAAATCATCCCATTTAACATTCTTTGTTTAAAATCACAATACTTTCACCACTTCTGGGAATAGTAAACAAGTCGTTAAATCCAATGAAAAGCAAGATGTAAATTTGTATATTTAGAACATTAAAAAATATATATCGGGTTAGATAATTCAGACAAAAGGAAGCATATTTAATGTCCTTTCCCTGCTAAATAACCCAGACTCACTGCAATCCTCCAGTTAACCTAACTTCAGTCTTCAGCAGAATTATGCTTGGCCTGTTACCAGTGACAACTCTCTAGCATGGTTTGGTGCCTTGGAAACTATATTAAATGTAAGTGCAAACTGTGAAAAAATAACAAGAACCCTTATATAAATTCAAGATTTTAATACTGTCTTTTGGGGACATATAATCACATTTGAAAGGATGATAAACATCCACTCAAATATTGACAAGACTTTAAACAAATCAAAACTATGGTTTTTTAACCAAGAAACCTCATGGGTATAGCAGATTTTATTCCTGAGTGACCCCTCCTTTTCACAGGTGAAAAGGTTTACATCAGATTTCCTCTCATTAGAACCTCTCAAATGCCTTCTGCACCAGCAACCCACTTTCTTAAAACAAATACCAGCCAACCAGGAAGCCGTGAGTTTTTATTGTGCTATAAAGTAGACCAGACATATCCAAACCTTCATAGGAATGATCCTGACTAAATCGTTACTAAAAATAGTTTCAAAATAAACTGTAGGCTCCAAGTTTCTCTAACAACCAAAATTCCTTCATCCTTCATCAACCTCGTTTTCAAGCTCTTTGCTCTTTCAGAGCTACAGTGCAAGCAGTTTCTGTGGCCACATATTCATAATAAGAACTAAAGGGTCCACTTCTATTTCATTACAGGCACATGAGAATCGAGATAATGTTAGCTTCACTCCCTGTAAATATTTACACTTGTCAAAATTCTGTTTCCAATTTTCCCGTACACCAGCCGCCTCCAAATTATGAGCTACTTCTTGTAGTAAATCATAGGCATAAAAATAGTGTATTTTACAAAGAATTAAGCCAGATCTTCAACTTGAAAAAATAGATCCCCTTTAATTCCATTCAACAAGTATTTATTAATTTAAGCCTTATTCCAGGTACCCTCAAGAAATATATGCTGCGCATGTGTGTATGTGTTTGAGGATGGAATCATTTGTCAATGGCCAGTGGGGAACAAGGCATATACAGATAATTATAATGCAAAAGAGAATATACTAAGAGATAGCCAGAATGCAATGAGGATTAAGAAAGGTGACATGAAGTAGGTAGGATTTAAAACCCATCTTAAAAGATGGGTTAAGATTTAGAGATGAGAGATGAGGGCGTTGTAAGAAAGAAAAAGAGCGTAAAGGTGAAGAAGTTCATGGAACCATTATCAGAACATAAAATGAAGAATGATAAGAAAAAATTTAAAAATTAGGAAACACATATAGCACACCAGGTCCTCTAATCTTCTATCTTTATTCCTTACAACAATCTGAAGGTAATGATCTTCCCAATCCAGGGATCAAACCTGCATCTCCTGCATTGGCAGGCAGATTCTTTATCACTGAGCCACTAGGGAAGCCCAGTAATAATAATATCCATTTTACATATGGGAAAATCGAGGCACAGAGAAATTGAATTCTTCAGCAAATATTACTCCGCTAGTAATTGTTGAAGCCAGAATTTTAATATAGGCAGCAGACTCCAAACTCTCTCAGTTCTTTCCATTGTATTGGTAACTATTAAACTTTGGTACACAAAAATCATTTAGATAGATAACTTTTATCCAAATGATAAAAACACAGATTGCTGAACCCCAAACTCCCAAAATTCTGAGTTAATAAACCCAAGATGAGGTTGTGGAATATGCATTTTCCCCTCACACCTCAAGTGATCCAGATGCAGGAACCACAATATCCTAAGATAGACCAGGGCAATATTAAGCAGGATCTAGGTGATGCTATGGAGATGGCGATGGCACCCCACTCCAGTACTCTTGCCTGGAAAATCCCATGGACAGAGGAGCCTGGTAGGCTACAGTCCATGGGGTCGCGAAGAGTTGGACATGAGTGAGCAACTTCACTTTCACTTTTCACTTTCATGCATTGGAGATGAAAATGGCAACCCACTCCAGTGTTCTTTCCTGGAGAATTCCAGGGACAGGGGAGCCTGGTGCGCTGCTGTCTATGGCGTCGCACAGAGTCAGACACGACTGAAGCGACTTAGCAGCAGCAGCAGCAGGTGATGCTAGTGGTAAAGAACTTGTCTGCCAATGCAGGAGACATGGGTTTGATTCCTGGGTCAGGAAGATCCCCTGGAGGAGGGCATGGCAACCCACTCCAGTATTCCTGCCTGGAGAGTCCCATGGACAGAGGAGCCTGGCGGTCTATAGAGTTACAAAGAGTCAGTCACAACTAAAGTGACAGCATGCACACACAGAATGTCCTTGAATATACTTAATGATTAGTGTTATGAGATTAATTATATCCCCCTTCAGTTACACGATGAAACCCTAACTCCCAGTGTGACTGTATTTGGAGATAAGACATTAAAAGAGGTAGTTTAATTAAATAAGATCATAAGAGTGAAACTCTAATCCTAGATGACTGGGTAGCCTCACAAGAAGAGGAAGAAACACCTGGAGTGTGTTTAAACAGAGAAAAGGCCAAGTGAAAATGTGGCAAGAAGACTCTCTGCAAGCCAAGTGGGAAAGCCTCAGGAAAAACCAACTCAGCCCACATCTTGTTTTGGACTTCTAGTCTCAAGAACTATGAGAGAACAAATTTCTGTTGTTTAAGCCCCTAGTCTGGTGTTTTGTTGTGGTAGCCCAGTCATGTCCAACTTTTTGCGACCCCATGGATTGCAGCACACCAGGCCTCCCTGTCCCTCACTGTCTCCTGGAGTTTGCCCAAGTTCATGTTCATTACATCAGTGATGCCATCCAGCCATCTCATCCTCTGACGCCCTCTTTTTCTTCTGCCCTCAGTCTTTCTCAGCATCAAGGACTTCTCCAAGGAGTCATCTGTTCACATCAGATGACCAAAATACTGGAGCTTCCACTTCAGCATTAGTCCTTCCAGTGAATATTCAAGATTGGTCTCCCTTAAGATTGACTAGTACAAGTAGACTAGTACAAGGAGTTCCATCAATTTCTTGCTTCTCTTAATCTACAAACATCATTCATATATCAGAAGCTGTGCCAAAGATCCCGAATTATCATCATCATCATCAGAGCTGAGGTCTATATGGCATTTTATAAAGTCTTTTCACCTGCTCTGTTGCACTTGAACTTTGCAACAACCTCTAAGGTAAGGCAGACTCAGGAAGGCAATAGGACTGGTGCAGGTTTCTTACAAGTTGTAGGACTGAGTTCTGGTCTTCCAATCACAAATCTTAAGCTTCTTTTTCCTATATTACACATACACACACCATCAAGTGTGGTTATTATATAAAAGACCCATCTGGGAAAATATCTTTCTTTAGCTTAGAAAGCAAATACCTTTACCCCTATTTTCT
Source organism: Capra hircus (assembly GCF_001704415.2). Lineage (NCBI taxonomy): Eukaryota > Metazoa > Chordata > Mammalia > Artiodactyla > Bovidae > Capra > Capra hircus. Next base: position 44,233,057 of record NC_030822.1, on the reverse strand, counting down.
AGTAAAGTAAGATATGGTTTTAGGAATTCAAGAGGTGTATTCAAACATTAATAGGAAAGATGAGATCAGAATGCTCTCCACAAATCCTAAGTCCGGTGTTCTTCTCAGATGATTGACTGGGCAATAATATTCTCCCAGTTATATGAATTTAGATTATGCTTTTAGGCCTTTATGGCACATATTTTTTGGTGGTTTTCTGGTGATAGGAATATGTTTGCTCAGATAGCAAGTGAGATAAATGTGTGTAATACCAGGCTGTACAGTGGACTACAGCTTAAGTAATAATAGAAACTAAAAAGAAAAAAAAAGTGAAAGAGCAGTTAAAGAGGAGGAAGTGACTCCTCTACTTTCATTTTCTTTTAGCAGCACTTCCTCCTTTTTTAGGGTAGTGTAAACAATAAGCTGTGAATTAGTGTCCTCAGATGACAATGCAAACATTATATCAACAGTTTGTAAAAGATCCAGTACAAGAAAGGAGGTTCTCCGAGACTTAATACTCTCTACCATTTTCTTGTTAGAGAAGGTCTTATTTCCCCAGTGGCATTATGTTAATTTGTGTCCTCTGAGAAGCAGATGCTAAGATAGAATTAGACATGCAAGAGATTTATTGAGGGAAATGCTAGTGAAGGTAAAGACAAGACAGTGAAAGGACTAGGGAGAGCTTTCCGACTGGGATGGAAGTCTGACACCAGCCAAAGAGAGGGGAGGAAAGATTGAGGTGGAAGGAGGCTTACTGCAGCACAGTTCTGAGAAAGTTTCAGCCAAGCCAGAGGGGTGTCCTCAAGCCAAAGTCACCTGTTAAAGGAGTCCCTGTATCACAGAAATGGGCTTAGGTTAGCATACGTTTACCACTGGCTAAGGGAAGCCCAGGGGATGTAATGGCCCATTGCAAAAACAAGGGTGGACGCAGCAGGGGAAGTTTGGGTCCAGTACTGCAGATTTCAGTGGCGCAATTTCATCTGTGCAGATCCTCCATGATTCCTGTGGGCCTTTCTTCCTGAGAGGAAACTTAGAAGGTTAGTGAGATGAACCAGAGCTCCATGGCTGCAGTTGGTCTTGGGGCTACAGCTGGTACTCACTCTCTCCCACCTCTATTGTCCTGTCTAAATGCCCATCACTCAGGAACCACCTTGACAAGTCTTGTTAGCTTACCTCAGGGTGGAACATAAAACTTTCATTCCTGATGGGTATTAGTCCTTGGCAGTCATACCTTTTGCAAGTCAAGGTTGCTGCCCATGCCTACCCATTGCTACAGTGGGCCAAGGGAGTACCTGCTTGGTACACATTCCTATCCTTGTTGTGTAAAGGCAGCACTACCTTCTGATGATCAGGATGGATTACTCTTCCCAGAATGACAACTCCTTTTTTCGCGTGCTAGTCTCTGGATACAAGGAATCCAAACTGCCCTGGCAGGATCCCCAGCTTATACAGTTCACTGAGATACTTGCTCTGTCCCTTGGAGAGTACACCCCTTCTGGGCACCAGAACCACCAGCTCTGCAAAGCCCAGGATTGCCAGTATAGGCAGCACAGTGGATTATCAGAATATAAGGCTATTCCTGATTCCAGAGCTTGGTGTTCGTTGTGTTCTTCCTACTGGGGACGTGACACCTATAAAGGTCTCTGAATTGGTCCAGATCCCCATGTCATCTACCACAGTGGCGACATTACCCATGCCTGTCCTGAGCTGATACCTATGGCTGTATGGATTAGAGGGGGAGACGGTTCTCATATGACCAGCTGGAGGAGGAGAAAAAAAAGCCTGTGCTTTTCTCTAAAAGGATAGCACTGCATCCTTTCAGAGAGTCACTTCAGAGCAGTGCCTTTAAAAGGCTATTCCAGTGTTCTGTGAGGTTGGGTGCTTCTATACAGTATAGTATATGATATGGCTGATGAATCCCCACAGTCGTGAGTTCAAGCCTGTACCTCCTTTGAAGTGAAATGCATTACCTGTCCAGATGTTCACTGTGTGGGATTCACACTTGTGAATCAATCAGGCATTTTTTAAGCCTCCAGACTGCAGTGCTGGCAGAGGCAATGCAATCAGGAATGATAAGACTATACCCCAAATGAGTCTCTATCACCGTGAGGACAACCCACTAAGCTCTTGTAGTTGACTTAGTACTAAGTTCTCAGCTGGTCTTATCAAGAAATAATGATATATCAGCATTTGTCTTTGTTGTTGACAAGTTGGACATTCAGAAGCAGCAGAAGCAAGATTGGCTTCAGTAATGAAAACTCCACGTTATGGAACCCATGCATAGACTGTCTCTGCTACCAAGGCTACTTTGTTCATGTGTCCATTATAGCAGTTCCAGGATGGCCAATGACAAAAACTAGCTTATGTCCAAGTCTAGTTATTATACGTTATTCACTTCCCCTTCCATGGTGGATGCTTTCTGCTGAGCTGTAATGTACAATACAAAACTCTTTACGTTCATCTGTATGTGTGTGTGTGTGTGTGTGTGTGTGCGTGTGTTAGTAGCTCAGTCGTGTACAACTCTTTGCGACCCCATAGACTGTAGCCTGCTAGGCTCCTCTGTCCATGGAATTCTCCAGGCAAGGATACTGGAGTGGGTTGCCATTTCCTTCTCCAGGATATCTTCCCATCCCATGGATCGAACCCGAGTGCCCTGCATTGCAGGCAGATTCTTTACCATCTGAGCCACCAGGGAAGCCCTTTATGTTCACCTACATGCCTCTATCTTCTTGTCTCCAATTTTCCCTTTTTTTTTTTCTTTCCAAGCCACTTCCCAAGTCTGCATATACTAGAAAAAAAAGTGAAAAAAAGTGAAGTCGCTCAGTCGTGTCCAACTCTTTGCAACCCATGGACACCAGGCTCCTTCGTCCATGGGATTTTCTAGGCAAGAGTACTGGAGTGGGTTGTCGTTTCCTTCTCCAGGGAACTTCCCGACCCAGGGATTGAACCCAGGTCTCCCACATTGTAGACAGATGCTTTCCGTCTGAGCCACCACTTAATCTTAGCCAAAATGCCAAGAAGCAATACACTTCTCATTCCACAAAAAAGAAAATGACTAGGTGTACTGTCTGCAGCTCTGCCCATCAAGATTTCCCCTCGCCACTGTCCTTCAGGGTTATCCTTGAATGTGGCTATAACACAGCCATTTCCAGCCTATACCCACATCCATAAATCAAGCTGGGGCTTTTCCTTCTTGTTTAGTTGTTCAGGGTCTCCCACATGGCCCTAAGAGGAAGCTGAGGAAAGGTTCTGTTGCAGCTATGGTGAGTCACATACAGTTTAGAGTGTCCTCTGTCCTCCTGGCACTCAGTTCTAAATGCATCATTCCCGTATTACAATGGACTGCTACTGGACCTATCTGACTTTATGATTTGATATACTCAACAAAACTCAGCTCATAATGGGCAGCCCTGCATCTATAGTCACTTGGTGCCTCATAAAGAAGTCTACCTTTACCAGTCCCAGTATCTCACCAATAGCTATTCCTCAAAGGACACATAATTCTATGCTACAAAAGGCATGGTCTTGCTCCAGAATCCCAAAGGCTTGCATTGTTATTCTCCCAGTGGGATTTGTCATAAGACACTTCATCTTTCTAATCCCCAACACCTCCAACACCATAAGATCTGCTGGACTGTGTGGCCCAAGTGGTGGGACTGTTTGTTCTGCAACGTGGACATTTCCCACTCAAAGCTGGCTGCTGTCAGTGTCGTTCAGTATATGGAGCAGTATTTGTAGATTTGGAATGTGTTGCCTCCAGAACCCAAACAGGCCTACTAGGCACTGTGTTTCCTTTTTTTGTGGTTACAAATACAAGATGCAGCAATTTTCTTTTACTTTGGAGTAGAATACCTTGTCATGCTTCTGACCGTTAGACCCCTAAATACTTCGCTGAAGGTTCAGATTCCTGAATTTTCAGAGAATTTTTATCTTCAACCCTCTGGAACACTGTGTCTTAGCAAGGCCTTCAGCACCCTGCTGGGCTTAGTTGCTCAGTCATGTCCAACTCTGGAACCCCCTGAACTGTGGCCTACCAGGTTGCTCTGTCCTTGGGATTCTCCAGGCAAGAACACTGGAATGGGTTGCCATTTCCTTCTCCAATGCATGAAAGTGAAAAGTCAAAGTGAAGTCACTCAGTCGTGTCTGACTCTTAGCGACCCCATGGACTGCAACCCACCAGGCTCCTGTGTCCATGGGATTTTCCAGGCAAGAGTACTGGAGTGGGTGCCATTGCCTTCTCCCATGTATATGTTACTATGTATGAAACAGACAACTAATGACTCGGTGCTCTGTGGTGACCTAAATGGGAAGGAAATCCAAAAAAGAGGGGATATATGTATACATATGGCTGATTCACTTTGCTAAACAGAGAAAATGACACAGCAGCATAAAGCAACTATACTCTAATAAAAATAAAAATGGAAAAAAAAGTAACATGTGTACATGAAAAAAAAGAAGAAGCCTGCATGTGTTGATTTCAGTTCAGTTCAGTTCAGTTGCTCAGTCGTGTCCGACTCTTTGTGACCCCATGAATCGCAGCACGCCAGGCCTACCTGTCCATCACCAACTCCCGGAGTTCACCCAAACTCATGTCCATCAAGTCAGTGATGCCATCAAGCCATCTCATCCTCTGTCGTCACCTTCTCCTCCTGCTCCCAATCCCTCCCAGCCTCAGAGTCTTTTCCAATGAGTCAACTCTTCACATGAGGTGGCCAAAGTATTGGAGTTTCAGATTTAGCATCAGTCCTTCCAATGAACACCCAGGACTGATCTCCTTTAGGATGGACTGGTTGGATCTCCTTGCAATCCAAGGGACTCTCAAGAGTCTTCTCCAACACCACACTTCAAAAGCATCAAGCCTTTGGCGCTCAGCTTTCTTCACAGTCCAACTCTCACATCCATACATGACCACTGGAAAAACCATAGCCTTGACTAGACGGACCTTTGTTGGCAAAGTAATATCTCTGCTTTTGAATATGCTATCTAGGTTGGTCATAACTTTTCTTCCAAAGAGTAAGTGTCTTTTAATTTCATGGCTGCAATCACCATCTGTAGTGATTTTGGAGCCAAAAAAAATAAAGTCTGACACTGTTTCCACTGTTTCCCCATCTATTTGCTATGAAGTGATGGGACCAGATGCCATGATCTTTGTTTTCTGAATGCTGAGCTTTAAGCCAACTTTTTCACTCTCCTCTTTCACTTTCATCAAGAGGCTTTTTAGTTCCTCTTCACTTTCTGCCATAAGGGTGGTGTCATCTGCATATCTGAGGTTATTGATATTTCTCCCGGCAAACTTGATTCCAGCTTGTGCTTCTTCCAGCCCAGTGTTTCTCATAATGTACTCTGCATACGTGTTGATTTAGATGAGGTCTAATTCAAACGACCCTGATGCTGGGAAAGATTGAAGGCAGGAGGAGAAGGGGACGACAGAGGACAAGATGCTTGGATGGCATCACCAACTCGATGGACGTGAGTTTAAGCAAGCTCTGGGAGATGGTGAGGGACAGGGAAGCCTGGCATGCTGTAGTCCATGGGGTCACAAAGAGCTGGACACTACTGAGCAACTGAACAACAACAACCTTAATTCACAGGGTCAGTATGAGGACTAAATGAGTTACTAAATGTAAAGTCTTTACAGCTGTGCCTGGCACCTAAAAAGCACATAGTGTATCTCATTAACTTTATTTTTCTGGGTCATAGAGAACTAGCGTATAGGACAGAGAGTTGTGACATTAGGTTAACTTCTTGACCAGTGTTTTAAATGACATGTGACAGATGTGAGTTGCCCTTTAAAATGAAAGTGCCTGGAATATTTTTCCTGAGGTGTGAAGTTTCCAAGGAAAATGCAAAAGAAAAATGATCTTAAAGCTATTATAGAAACAGACATTTAACCCAATGCGGGGGAAAAAGGTGGTTGCTGTGTGCCAATGCATTATCAGTGTTACTCTATTTTAGATAATTTCATGAAGTACTAAAGTTGAAATTCTTGACAAATGTTTCTCACTGATAATCAAGTGAAACATGATCTTAAAATGAAATAAATGCACTTGTGCCCACTAGCCATGTCACAAAAATGACCTTTTCCATTACCTAAATGTCTGTTTAAATGCATATATTCACATTTTTCATCTCTGTCAATGTAAGAGCCAATATAGGAAAATGACAAAGTATTATGCCAGAGCACACACACACACACGTAGTCTTCATTAGGACAAATATCTCTTTTTTTGGCATAATACTGTGGCTGAGCAGACTCAAAGCTATCATCCTCTGGTGTTAGCTTAGTGGTCGAATTTTAAATGATGTTGATGACTCTCAGGGAACTGCCAGGTCTCATTGAACTTTCCCAACAATTGTCACAGCTGTGAAATAATTCCAGGGCTTCTAAGAAGGGATCCACACTTGCTACTTTTAAGAGAGCTAGGAAAAGGGTGTTGGATAAAATCCAAACAGGGCTTCTCTCACCTACAAAAAAAAGCTGAGCTACTATGACACTTTCCGTACTCTCTCGCAGTTACCAATATGCCATCTCACAGCAAGCAAAGCTCAGACAACTTCAAAACTTAGGAAGTTGCCTTGTTGCTATATTGCCAGTATCTCTGTCCTAACAGTTTTCCAGAAAAAATCACCAGACTGAATTTATTCCACCAGTGAGTCAGTCGCTTATTAGCACTTTTGACTTCCAGATGGTTTGAGACAAAGGCTAAACTGGGGGTAACTCCCAAGTGTAACCAGTGGAAACTCTCTTTTGCTGAGGGACTCTCTTGTCTACTGGGCAGTGGGCCAGAGTATGGGTTTCTTTCACAACCTCCCAGCACTGCTGTGTCTTTTCTATTACCCTTGAAAATCGTGTCACCTGAGAGGCCAAGAGTTAAACTGGCTGTACAGTCTGAACTGTGAAGTTTGGAAGTAAATCGGAATGGACCAATAGCCTGGATCTGTTTCATGAGTAAACAGAGGAGTTCAGGCTTGAGACCCTATAAAGTTAAGTCAATATTAGTTATAGAGGAAATCCTGTTGTTCTTTCTTCTTTTAGAGTTGCTTTTAAAAAATAACTCAAGTAGAGGTTTCAGTATGTTCTAGTGCTAAAAATACCATTTCTTGCACATACACACACACACACACACACCAACACGTACACAAAAAAGCAAGAATATTTTTAACTGAACAGAAAAGAAATCACTATTGTCTTTACTATCAATATTAGGTCCCAGGTGGCGTAGTGGTAAAGAATTCACCTGCAGTGCAGGAGATGCTGGTTTAATCCCTGGGTAGGGAAGATCCTCTCAAGGAGGAAATGGCAACCCCCTCCAGTATTCTTGCCTGGAAAATTCCATGTACAGAGGAGCCTGGAGGGCTATGGTTCATGTGGTCGCAGCTGGACGCCACTGAGCACGCACACAACACAAGAATTAAGGATGTTTTCCCAATATCCTTCAAGTGTAAAATTTAAAATGCCCCTATTTATGAAATGGGAAATACTTGTCTAGATTCTGATACTATGTAGTCACCTTATAAATATTAAGATAAAGATAAGTGATTGTTATTAAAACCCTTTGCTCTGTGTATTGGGCACAAATTTCTCCCAGTACTCATGACCTAAATTGTATGCAACAAGAGCTGAGCAAGCATTTAAACTTCTAGAATAGCAGGACAATGATTTCTAACTCCTTTGAAGTAGTGACACCCCATCTTGTTTGTTAGATTTTACAGCTCTCTCTCCTGACATACTGTCCTCCACAGCCCCAAGAAAAAAAAGTTATTAATCTATGATATGGAATTTTTACATTTTTAAATGAATTGAAATTAATCTCACTTTGCTTCAGGGTTTTGTTTTGTTGTTAGTTTTTAAAAAAAAATAATTTCCTCTTCTCTGAAGCCTAAGTCACCCTAAAGCTAGCCTGAATTAGCCTCTCTTCTTGCTGTATTCTTACAGCTTTTATATAAATCTATATCACAGTATCTTAATATTGTATTTATTTATTTTTAGCTGCACTGGGTCTTAGTTGCCATATGTGAGATCTTTAGTTGCAGCGTGTGATCTCTTAGTTGGAACATGGGGGATCCAGTTCCCTGATCAAAGGTTAAACCTGGGCCCCTTCCATTGGGAGCACAGAGTCTTCCCTGGATCACCAAGGAAGTCCCCTTAACACTGTAATTTTCCTGATTAATTTAAAATCTCTCTCCCTGGTTTACAGGCAGGAACCAAATCATGTTCATCTTTTTTTCCCCCAGAATTTCTAGCACAGTGCTTAAAACAGCAGATTCAATAAATGTTAGTTAAATGAATTAATAAATGAGCAGTGGTCTTGGAGACAGAAACACACCTAGGGTGTCAAAAACATAAAACAAAAAATCATTACTCTATCTAAAGATGGCTCCATATAAGATCCTCTGTTTTAGAACTCAAATCCAGTGAGAGAATGGGTGGGAAACATTTTACAAAACTAGATAAATATGGGCAAATGTCACTGGTACTTACTATTTAGTAGCCTTCGGGGAATAGTTTCTATATCTATGAAGACAAGAATGAACTTGGCTTACTGCAATAAGAGGATCATGAAAGGATTAGTAAATGGAAGCAAGATGACATGAAGTTGTCCCATAATATAGTGGCAGTCCAGTTTTGAAAAACTGGGTCTTGCTGAAGTCTTTCCCAATTTTTCACTTATGGGCCTTAGTTTATAAATGACCATTTCTTTAGATGCTTAGGTTTTGAATAATTTCATATAGCATTGCCAGAGATATGTGTTCCTACATACAAAATACACAGACTTGATTGGTCAAAGAAACATGTGTTAGTTACATTTGGATAACTGTTGAGAGGCTAAAATAACTGCCACATTTTGAAGGGACCGCTGGTAGTAAGTTTCAACAGTTCTGGAAGATGCAGTAAAAATATCAGGGCAATTTGACAAGCTACTGTGATTCGAATAGATGTCAGTGGCAGTCAAAGTCCACAATTATGTCAATGAAGCTGGTTTCCATTAGTCAATCAGTAACTAAGGAAATGGTTAATTGAGATACAATCACAAACTAGAAAAACAGGATAAAGAAGTAGGAGGAAAAATCACATTTCTCGAGAGTCACATGCTATCAGAGAGCAGAATCTGATGTCTGGAAGATAAAGCAGGCTGACTTCAAAAATAGAAAGGGAGGCAATGAGGTAGGGTATGAGTAATTCCACCAAAGCAGTGAAACCGGAGCCTTTCTGAACACTTGATGACGTCTTCGCAGAAGGGAGCTGCCTAAAAACTGCTAGAACGTAACTACTATACACAAGCGTAATCTGCCCAAGGTCACACAGCTAATAAGTTGCAAACTGGGTTTTCAAAACCAAGTTGAAAGCCACCAAAATCCAAGTTCTCTTTTTTTCTAGACAACGGAAAACCAAGATATATGCCAAGCTGCTAGGCTATGTTGTTTCTTTCTGTTTTCTGATTCCAGTTGCAGAAAAGCCATGGGTAGCAGCAACAGTAAGTAGGAAGATCTCAGCTTCTCCAGCTCACCCATTATGCTCTTTTATTAAAAATAAAAGCCAGGAATTAAAGAGGCTCAGGATGACCTAAGGCCTAGGAGCTGAAACAACTAATTGATTCCTGAACCAACAACAAATCCTAATGTGCTGTTAAATTCTTACTTCTGTATTTTCTGGGATTTTTAGCAAAAAATTTGTTCGTTCTTTCACTTAACAAGCAATTATCAAGCATGTACTACGTACTAGTCGCCCGAGATTCAGAGATTAACCGAAAAAGATTTCTGCTATTAAGAAGAATGCAGGTGAGGCAGGAAGGAAGAGGTAGAGACAGACAAGCAAATAATTTCAGCACAATGTAGTACTGATACTGAGAACTGTAAAAAGGAATGTATATAGGTACATGACATTGAGGGGGAAAATATCTCTTTCCAATTCCTGATGTTTCCTTCTAGATGCAAGGGGCTCCACTAGTGTTGTTATTTTGTAGTTGCTAACTTGTGTCTGACTCTTTGTGACCCCATGGACTGTAGCCCGCCAGGCTCCTCTGTCCATGGGACTTCTCAGGCAAGAATACCGGAGTGGATTGCCATTTCCTTTTCCAGGGGATCGGTCTGACTCAGGGATCGAATCTGCATCTCTTAAGAATCCTGCATTGAAGGCATATTCTTTACTGCTGAGTCATCAGGGAAGCCCCTAAAGTTAATATCCCTAATTTCCTCCACACCTCCTCTTTCCCCAGGAAAGGAGAATTTACTCAATCTGATTGATGACTATGAAAAGAGAAGTGGCATGCTTGGGCAAGCTCCCTGTTTATCCCTTCTGTCTGTCTGCCTGTCTGTTTTTCTCTCTCTTACTCTTTCTCTCCCTCTCCTTGCAACCATCCTGCCTGTAAGGAAGATCATTTCTTTGCTCTTTCATGCCCCAAGTTTTCCAGAAACAAGTTCCATATAAGGAAGCGTGTAGAAGTTTAGGACTGCCATCACTAGAAGTTCAGTCTTAGAAATCCTTCTTGTTCATAGATATAAATCTCCAACATCAGGTTTATCCATAATAAATGTCTTCCATTTCAAAAGGCAATATATCTGTCACTTAATAACATTCATGTGACTTTGGGCAAGTTACTTAACTTCCTTGTGCTCCAATTTCTCCACCCACAATAATGGGACTGAGTAATCTACTCACAGAATTGTTGTGAAGATTGAGTTCATACATATACAGCTCTTAGAATAGTGCCTATTACAAAAGTGCTCTACGAATGTGAGCTATCATTGCTATTACCATTATTATTTTGGGCTCCATCTGTCTTAGTCTTTTATTTCTCAATTTGTTGAAAAGTTGGGCAGGAAGGAGAAGTGTTACTGATTGGGGTCCTCCAAGTCTTACTTCCAACAGTTGTAAAAGTTTAAGAAACCTTATATGGTTTACAGAATCATTGTCCTTTTATTTATACTTCTTGGTTCCCTTATTATGTGAAATCCAAAAGCCTTTATCACTGGATTCCAAATGTTAGGCAAAGGATCTCAGACTTTAGCCCAAGTGAGGTGGAAATTGACAAAGCTAATTGTGTCATTTTTCAGTCCCTGCTTTCTGATTTTCCTTTTAAATTTAGACTCTCTTTTCAGCCAGGTTGACCCCGCTGATCAAGGCAGGCAGGCAGTTGCTTACCTGATTCTCAATGATTCCTGCCAGGTCCTTCGGGTTTTCTACACATTGTAGGGATCCCTCCTCACTCTGGCATCTGCCTGTCCCACTCTGGATTTTGCAAAGCCCTTCTAAGAGAGGAAAGCTCTTCTCCACCTAGTTACAAGGATTCTTTCTCTGGATTCAGACCTGCCCTGAGGAGTCTAATGGAGGAAATGAACAGGTAGGCAAAAATAATTGGAATACAATGTGTCAAATACAGCCAAGGAGATATCTAAATTGTACAAAAGCAGTATAGCAGTCAGGATAGGAAACAGATGGCATACTCAAAAAGAATGATTTAAGAGAGGTTAATAATTTATTTAGAAAATTGTAAGCAGAGTTAGGGATAATCAAGTATCAACATTGAAAATCTGCTCCCACCCCTAGTCCTAAACAGGCAAAGGAAAGGAGCTATTACCAAAATCCAGAAAGATAGCTCTAGCTATAAGGCAGGTTTTCCTAACAGGAACTCTTTTGGTAGATTAATGCAACCCTTGTCAATCCAAGGCCTGGGAGGAAAAGAGGGAGTTAGGGAAATATTACTACAATCTAACTCTCTTCTGCCTTCTGAGCTTCTTCCAGGGCCTCACATTGTTTAATCCACCAGTAAGTCAGAAAAAAAAAAAAAAACCTGGTTAATGTTGTCGAAAGAAGTCAGCCTCCCGGGGCACAAGATAGATGGAGAATGGTAGAGAGAGTGTCAAAAAGGTCAAGCAAAGAACAGGCCAGCACAGAGAGTAGCGGAACTAACTCTCCCAGAGGACTTCAAAGATAGCCTTTTAGAGGAGGCAATATTTGAGCTACATTCTGAAAGATAAGTAAGGGTTGCTGCTGCTGCTGCTGCTGCTAAGTCACATCAGTCATGTCCGACTCTGTGCAACCCCATAGACAGCAGCCCACCAGACTCCCCCGTCCCTGGGATTCTCCAGGCAAGAACACTGGAGTGGGTTGCCATTTCCTTCTCCAGTGCATAAAGTGAAAAGTGAAAGTGAAGTCGCTCGGTCATGTCCAATTCTTAGCGACCCCATGGACTGCAGCCTACCAGGCTCCTCCATCCATGGGGTTTTCCAGGCAAAAGAGTACTAGAGTGGGGTGCTGTTGCCTTCTCCCAGATTCAGAAGCAGTATGCATCGTATATGTAAGCAAGCAGTCCCATGCGGTAGAAAGACATAATATTTGTGGAGAAATGGGCCTGAAAAGAACATTTAGGACCAGATTATAAAGATTCTTAAAGGCTGTGCTACATAATCAGACTCAATCCTGTAGTTAGTCAAGATCCATTCAAAGACTTTCAGAGAGATAGAGACTGACATGAATGTATTTAAGTTAGAAAAAGATAACTTTAATGTCAGTAGAGAGGATAGAGTATTGAGAAACCAGAAGCAGGAAGATCATTTTGGAGGCTCAGGCAAGATAAGGATGAATGGCACTTAAAGCAGTGGCAAGGCTGATGAAGCAAAGAATCTGTTCTGAAGATAAAATTAGCAGAATTTGAAGACCTGTTAAAATAACTACGGGAGTGCCAGCAAAGATAGTTCTAAATGAGCATCCAATTTCTCGTTTGAGGAGCGAGATATCAGTAGATGGTGGTTCTATTGATTATGAGAGAATTCAAGAAGACTAGGCTTGTAGGACACTACATAGAGTTCAAGCTTTGTACACAGCGTTTGTGTGCTTGTGGAGCTCTAGTGGGGAAATGTCTAGCTGGCAATGAATAAAAGCTGGCTAGGAGTCTAGAGGGAGACTTGGGAGTTTGGAGAATACAGATACACAGTTTGGAGAACAGCAATTTCTTTTTTGTAACCTATATGAAGTATTGCCACCAGATTTTTCCTCAACTTCTGAAAACAAAGGAAAAAATGTGACTCATCGTGTAATGAAGTAAACCACAATGAGAATCAAATAATCCATTGCTGATGCTCCTTGCTATGGGAGGCATTTTTCATTTGCTCATTAGTGATAGAAACTCATAACTGAGACTTGCATGGTAGTTTAGCAGTGTTCTTTACTAAACAAACAACCCTCAGTTTTGAAAACTAACTACTATTTGCTTCTTAAGTTTAAACTAATTTATTTTGTAAATAAATCCCAAGTTTCTCATAATAGCTTCATTTTATTATATGAACTCATATTTCATGACTTGCAATTGTTCTTCAATTGAGGCACTTGGTAATACAGTGCCCAGAAAAAGTGCTTTTCCTCATAGCAGGTACATAATAAATATTTACAGAATGAACGGATGGTAGACAGATGGATAAATGAAAGCAATAGTTTATATTAATGTTGATTTTGTTAGAAGTTTTGTGTGTGTGTGCATAAAAATCATAATCGAGGGAGAGCTAGAAACTGTCTGGTTTTGCTTCATCAGTGGAAGAAAGTCAGAATTAGATAATTCCCTGTTTCTCTTTTGTGTCCAGCTGCCTTAACCACCTCACCTAAGAAGGACTGAAATACTTCTCTTCCAGTTCTTTGCTGTGTTAAATGATTATTGATATAGAGTCTCACAATTTTACTTCTTTGGTATAATCCCAGCATAATTATCTCAAAATACTCAAAATTTTCTCTTAGAAATACTGTTTTAATTATCTGAAACCAGTGGAAGTCTACCATTAATAGCACACTCTGAGGCACATGTAAAACCGATTGATTTTTTTAAAAGTTTTTATTTTACATTTGAGTAGAGTTAACTAATAATGTTGTGTTAATTTCAGATGTCCAGCAAAATGATTCAGTTATACATATACATGTACCTATTTTTTTTTCATATTCTTTAATCTTTTTCAGTTGTTGCATAATATTGAGCAGAGTTCCTTGTATTATACAGTAGGTCCTTGTTGGTCATCCACTTGAAACTGAGTAGCCTGTACACGCCAGTCCCAAACTCCCTAACTATCCTTCCCCCTTCCCTTCCCCTTACTTCCATAATCATAATTTCATTCTCTACGCCTGTGAGTCTGCAACCTGTGAGTTGAATTTTGACTTCTAACTTTACACATGATGACAATGTGACTTAATCTACAAATCAAAAATTGCTGAATTTGGACATCCGTGGTGGTCCAGTGGTTAAGACTGTACTGCCAATGCAGGAGCATGGGTTTGATCCCTGATCAGGGAACTAAGATCCCATATGCATTCAGTGCGGCCAAAAGATTTTTTTTTAATGTTAAATTATTGCTTAAACTCTATTTTCTTAAAATCCTCTTCAAATTTTTATTTAAAATAACTTAGAAACAACTTTCTGCTAGGCAGTTGTCCTTGTGAAATTTGGAGTGAGTCATTAATACACTCCACAACCATGTCCCTTTTCCTACCTTCATCTTAGTGTGGTTTCTTTGTCTTCAGTGGATACTATCAACCCTGAACCTTTTATCACTCATCCACCCAGCCCTCCCAGTCCCTGTAACAAATAGAAAGATTTCTTTCCAACTGCTGCCTCTCTAAAGAATGAAGTGCAGATACATGCAGGCTAAAGAAAACTGGATCTCAAGTTAAATCATGACACAGCCCAGGCACCCACAGATCATCTGATTTCTGGGTAAACAGAGCCTACCTCTAAATGAGTTAAAAGTAACAGGAAGATGTAAGAATATTGAAGATGCTTGACAAACTTTATCTTTCACTGAATACACTGAGTTTCACTGAATACACTGAATAAGTACATGTACTTAAATATGTCTCTCCTATAGGGTACAGTCCATATCCTCATCATCTATGTATCTTTCTCAGCACCTAGCACAACAATATCAGTTGCCAGTGGAATAAACTGATAAACTGTTCCATACATAATTTTTCCTTCTTTCTAAATTTTTTGCATTGTCCACTTTTTCTTTAATGAATATAAATTGCTTACATAATAAAAATAATGAAAAGTCCCCAAACTGTTTTTAATGTGTATATTTTTATATGGATCTGTGGTATTATACATAGTGTGTGTATATATATATATATATTTGCACACACATATGATTGTACTAACAACAAAGGAAAGTAAAAGAAGAGGTTAAAACTGACTTGTGAGTCTGTACATAATATATTTTCAACATCATATGATAATTTGATAGTTACAGAATAGTTAAATACCAAGTATGTATTTGTATTATTCTAAAAGATGGCTAACAAAAACTGAAATGAATGCTTTGGTTGTTTTCTTATGACACAACTGGGTGAAAAGCAGAACTACACAGAAGTTTCATAATAGAACTCCAAACTGCATTAGGCTTGTTCATCGTCAGGTTTTGTTACATTCCCCCTAACTCAACCCAGACTCCCTGAGGTTGGCAAACAGGGCAAAGTTTGAGTCAAAACCACGCCCTTCCTTTGAGCTTTGGGGATGCACTTAGAATTATGGGAGAAACCAGAAGAAACAGCAGTGTCTTCTTCCAGATGTGGCCCGTCTGTCACTTTCAGTGTTTATTAGATACATTTCAGACTCAGCCCAATAACTCAAGACCATTGCCTGGAAGGAGAAGGAGGGGAGGGCAGGAGAATCCTCAAGTTCTGTTCCACTCTGAATAAGGTGTGGATATTGTAAGATTCTTTAGGAGAGGGAGCAGTTTGGAAGGAGGCAGGGTGAGGAGGGATGGAAGGAGGGAGGGATGCAGGAAGGAGGGAGACATGGGAGGAGGGAGAGAGGAACCAATGAGGAGAGTGTGTCATAACCAAAGATTAGGATTAATCCAGTTCTGTGGTCCTGAGATCTGAGAAAAAAACTTGACCAAATCATGTTCACTTGTCTGGAGGCTGTTTCCATGTCTGAAGTAGGGTTTATTCATAGATGAGCATTAAAAGGACAATGTAGGTATTGGGGTTTGCTCTTTTTTTTTTTGGTGGGGGGTGGTTACTGTTAAAAAAAAAAAACAACAACTCTAAATAATCCAGTATTGTAGAATTTGCTATTATGTATAATTTTCTATTATTTATGCTCTTAATTTATAATTTTCTATTATATATAGTTTTCCCCTTTAGCTATTCCTATAAATAATGAACTGGAAAATAATTTTCATCTCAATACTTTACTTCTTTTTCTATTTATAATAGTCAACATTTATTGAGTTCTAACCCCTTTCAGGCACTATGCTAAGTATTTTACATAGTTTCTTAGGGGAACACTTGCTCCTCACTCCTGATGTTGCCATGCATATGGGAGAACATCCATTAGAGTAACTGTCCATGCCTGAATACACTGATTACTTCCCAGGAGAGGATAAGCAACTTTGGTGAGTTTGGGTTGAGACTCAGGGCCCATGACAAAGACCAAATATAATTGATGGTCTTTGTTGTTCCTTTCCTCTTCCCCATTCTCTTTCACATAGTCCAGCCTGCAAAAAAACCATGTGTTCTGGTCTGCTCTCAGTGAGGCTAGCAGCAGAGTACCTACTGTAAGTAGTCCTACCCCTGTAAGTCTGGGAAGAGACAATGACAAGTCTTAAGTCCAGACCCTAGGTTTCATATTGACCTATTAGGAAACTGTCTCCTGGGACAGGAGACAGAAAGGTGAAGGTAGGTAAGCATTTCTTTGCTGCAGGCAAACACAATGCATAGGCTTCATGTCTCACTATTGGAAATCCCACAAAGCAAAACTTAAGAGGAGTGTGTAAGAAAAACGCATGTCTGGGCCAGAAAACAAAAACAGAGACAAAATTAACAGTGTGTAAGAAAGCAGAAGAAAGGAGATGTTCAAATTCAGCAAACAACCCTAGCTAGCTTTACTATAAGCTAAGAATGAAAGGGAGCAATCTAAAATCAGGTTGAACCATTACGAATTCAGATGAGTCTTTCTGAAAAAAAAAAAAAAAAGTAGAACAGAGGAAATGTAACACTAGGTGTCTACTCTCTTGCTACAGAAAAAGATGTTGCCGAAAGAAATGCTACTGAAGGCTTGTGACATTCCAAGGGAAAGACAAGGTCTTCAGGAGGATTTAAGATTGGTACTAGAAACTCCCTAGACCCATAGGGGTACAGGTTCCAAAAGCAGTTTTAGTTCAGGTCACTGCTGAGGGTGATTATCCTGTTGAAACAATTGTAGGAAGCAAGAGGAAGTCATCCAGAGGAGGCGAGAGGTGAAGGCAACAAGCCCTGTGGATCAAGATTGAAGTGCTGTTCATAAGATAGCATGGAGGCTATGTGAGGAGATAAAGCCCCACTCTTCAGCGTGGGCTCCTAGAGCCAAGAGACTCAATGGGAAAGGGGAAAGAGGTTTTGAACACATTTGACAGGAAGGAATGGTACTTCAATGTAAAACCTGTTGATGGGAACTGACATCATGTGAAAAGTTTTAAATGTTTTTAGAAGCCAGAAGTGTCGCAAATGTTCCCCCTGAGAAAGGAGATCTGGCTCTTCCTTCCACATCAGAACTGAGAGATTAACCTCTTGATGGGTGATTTCTCCCAGTTGAGTTTAAGCTCACATTTTCTCAACTCCAAAGATTTGGAACTGACAGCCATCAAACTGTATATAGAAACCCAACTACTTATCACCTCTCTCACTGCTATCACTTGGTCCAAGCCACAATCCTGTCTTCCCTAGATTATTCCCATAGCTTCCTAAATGATCTTCCTGCTTTGGTACTTGGTCCTTAGAGTCTCTTCTCAACCCAGCATCCAGGTGATCTTGTCAGTTCAAGTCAATATTCTGCTCTGAACACTCCAGTGGCTTCCAGATCAGAGGGAATGCTCACATGGCTCCACATGTCGGGCTCTCTGTGTCCCTCTAATTTCATCTTTTATCACTTTCTATCACCTTGTCCCTAAACTCCATCCACACAGCCCTCCTTGTTTTTAAACATGCCAGGAACACTCCTGCCTCCCACCTGTCAATTTTCTCTGCCCTTAAGAATCTCTCTGTAGATTAACCCCAGGGCTTTTATTCAAAATTGCCTTCCCTGACTATCCTAGTTAAATTTCTAATCCCCTCCCAACATGTCATAATACCTTCTTAATTTCTTCCCTCCTTATCATGTCACTAACATGTATATTGTCACCCTGCTTATTTATATGCAGAGTACATCATGAGAAACGCTGGACTGGAAGAAACACAAGCTGGAATCAAGATTGCTGGGAGAAATATCAATAACCTCAGATATGCAGATGACACCACCCTTATGGCAGAAAGTGAAGAGGAGCTAAAAAGCCATGATCTTCGTTTTCTGAATGTTGAGCTTTAAGCCAACTTTTTCGCTCTCCTCTTTCACTTTCTAATTCTGGGTTCTTGAAGGAACCACATTGATTTCAGGTAATTCGGTGCTGAGGGACATATCCCCGTATCTGCTTTTTCTTGACTAAAATTGAGAGGATAGGAAAATGAGAGAAAATAAATTTTGGATTTTAATGTTTTTAACTTTAACTCATAAAGTTAAGAGAATTTGATCTAGGGTTTTAATCCTTTTGGACTTTAACTTATTTGGACTTCACTTCCAAGAAGGGGGAATCTAATCTTTTTTAAATATAATTTCTCCATAGAATTTGATTATGGGATGTGAAGTATCTTATTGTTAGGATGTTATTTGGAGTATTTTTATGTCATTACTTGGTACCTTTGTGGAATCCCTAATGAGCTATATGCATATTGTAGCCATGAACATGCACTGCTCAGATCTCCATCTGCAGGAAGTTCAATGGACTGACAGTCTCTGGATCCACCGCTACGTTTACATTAAGGCCAGCTTTCCAGCCAGCTACTCCCAGGCAACAACTGAGGATGGTTAGAGTATTAAATAAAGTAGGTTGGGAAATAAGTAAAGAATTTGTTTTCATCCTGGGGCACAAGGTCACCTTTAAGTTAATTTTTTTAATGTACTCATCTGACCTGTTTCAGAACATTCAGTATATCAGGAGGACCCGTAGAAGAGCATGACTAACTCCCCTGGCAGAACAACCCTATGAAAGTAAGAACTGTATTGTCCTGAAAATCTGCTCATTTTTTCCCCTCGAGGGCACAGCCAGAGAGCCTGGTTGATTATAAGTTAAATGGTCAAGCCCAGTGGATTAAGAGAACAAATGTCTGGGAAATGTTTAGGGTACAACTTTCTTCCTCTTATTCTGATTTTAGAAGGAGCTTTATTTCATTTTAGAAGGAGCTTCACTAATAGAATACCCTTTGTCCACTCTCTGTCGACCCCTGTTTCCTTCCACAGGGAAAGAGGGAGTGGTTTTCTTCCTGATGAGTTAGAAGAATTTTTAAATGCTTATCTCTGCCCCTTCCTGTTTCATTTTAACTTGGGATCCACAGACAGCACACCCTCTATCCTGTTCCTTCATGCTGTAGGATTACAGTGTTGGGCTCCTGTGGGGCGGGGTTGTGGGAGACAAGCAGGTTCCACTGGGGTTGCATGTGGGGAAGCCTATAATGGTGATACATCTAAGCCACATATATAATTCTGGTCTTTAAAAGTTTACAAGGTGACACTTTCATCACCATCTGTCTTCTCCTTTTCTGCTCCATAATTGGTGCTGAACTCTGGTATGGAGATTGATTATATATATCTTTCCCTTTTTGACTTCCCTGGTGGCTCAGACGGTAAGGCGTCTGTCTACAATGTGGGAGACCTGGGTTCAATTCCTGGGTCGGGAAGATCCCCTGGAGAAAGAAATGGCAATCCACTCCAGTACTCTTGCCTGGAAAATCCCATGGGTGGAGGAGACTGGTAGACTACAGTAGACCATGGGGTCGCAAAGAGTCGGACACGACTGAGCGACTTCACTTTCACTTTCCCTTTCCCTTTTTATCTAGGAGGAAACTGAGATACAGTGAGATGAGCAATATTCTCAAGATCATACAGCTAACAAGTGGCAGAGTAACAATTCAAGCAAAAGTCCAGTTCTTAGCTTCTATGCTTTCTCGTTTTGTCATTCCTTATTACAGTTCTATTTCCATGATGAAAGGTTTTGATGCACATGAACTAGAAACATTAAACTAGTGAATACATTAGTAGTGTTGGTAAGATTTGGTTCTGTCATCTTGCATTTATTTATCCAGATTATTTTGAAACTCTAAATTGTAACATTTGAAATCTCTCATTGAATGTCTTGACAAATATTTCCAAAGAGGTTATTTGAAGGAAGACATACCTTCTAATTATCTTGTTCTCACATGTTGACCTCTAGCACAAGACAAGGAGTGGACCAAAACTGTGTTTCCCCCCAGTATTTTCATCTTTGTATTGGGAACCTGGAAAGGCTTGATTTAGATATTTCAAGCAGCCTGAACATAATAGTCAAGGAATTAGAATTACAATGATAAAGAATTAATCTTAAAATTCAAGCAAAATTCATCAAACTTATATATCTATTCCACACTTTCAGGCATTCACTGTCAGTCATCGGTTCTGTTTTGTCTGGATTGTTCTATTGTCTGTAAAGCACTGTTGATTTATGCAGTGATTTGAATATTTTCTTTAAACCTATTTTATAAAAATAGGTGGAAAGCAGAAAAATAAAATGCTAATACTTCGGACTAGTCAAGTAAGACAAAGATGGAAATTATTAGGCATGCTACAAGCAGCAAGTATTTGGCCTCATTTAAATTCTTATTGGATTTACACTGGTCAACTGTTTAATTACAAAGGCAAGAAACAAATTTTAAGCATTTTTTCAAAATGCAAAGATAAAGTGACAGATGTAGATCCATAAAATATGAATTGGAAATCAGTATCAAGAAATATTTCAGGAGACTTCCCCACAAAGAGTTGGACATAACTAAGGATGCCACATGCTTCCCTGCTGGTCTAGGAGTTAAGACTCCTTGAGTCCAATGCAGGAGGCACAGGTTCCACCAATGATGTGGGAACTAAGATCCCACATGCAGCCAAAAAAAAAAAAAAAGATGAAAGATAATTCTAAAAGGAAAAAGAAATTTGCAAAGAGAATTTTTAGTTCTATAGCTCGGTTAACAGGGATCGAGGTTGTGACTTGATTCCTTTATGAGGGGAAAAAGAAAATGAATACTTAAGTTTCTCTTGAATAAGTCAGTGCATGATCTTGTGTTTGATTCCCCACAAGTCCCCTGAAAAACTGCTTTTAGCAAGTCCTTCCCAACATTAAAATACATTTCTTCTGACCAAGCTGAGAGCGCTAGAATTTAAAGACAGACGTTACTTTAGGAAACTCATTCTGACGTATGTTTGGTGTTTAAATTATATGTAGAATGTCTGGTATGGTTAGAACCCTTGATAAAGTGCTCACAGTGAGAAAGCTTAGTCAGTTTCCTCTGTTTCCCTACTTGAGGCTTCTGCTCCTCCTTTCCCACTTGCCATCAGGCTGCATCGCCATCCAAGGTTAAAAGAGGGAGGTAAATAAGAACAAAGGGGCAGGAAGTGTCTTACCTGACTGGCACCAAGGGACTCTGGCACTGGTTTTCTTTAACTGTGGCAAAATGTTTAAAGCCCTTTCTTTCTGGTTGATGTTCAAAGCTGACTATTCTTCTCATGGGTGGTTTCATGGGTACTTTGGTGGCTCCCACGTTGAACTGCCTGTCCTGTGGGTAAAACATTTGCTTCCATCTGCTGACTTATGCTTCCTCCCACAGTAGTGGGAACCAGGTGAACCAACCCTCTGTTTGGGTCACTTCACAATTCTGAGGATAACTCTTGAGTGAAATTTGAAATGGCTCCAGGTCGGCTCTCTTCAGCTGAACCCATGTGGAATCCATGAGAAACACCATCTTTGTCCTTGCTTTCAGTGTACTCAACGCAGGCTGCATTCTGTCTCTTTCTCTTTCTCTGCACTTTAGACCAACATCTTCAAGCTTCTTGTCTTGTCTATCCAAGCTTGTTTATTTAAACTTTATCACCACCTTATCCATTGCAAATATGGCTGCTCCAAGTATAAGCATGATTTCCCATCCCCCTTCCAAAAAAATAGGGTCACACTGCAAGCATTTCGTAGATTATAAACTTATAAGACAATAACAATTACATAGATAAGATGACAAAATATAAAATCATATCAATTTATAGTTACAGTATATAAACATATTTACAGCATAATTAATTATAATTACGTATATAATTATAAAATATAAAATTACATGCATAAACAAGTTTCAATAACTATCATTCTTTCATGGCTTTGAAGGGAGCTGGAAAGCCTGGCACAGAGCTCTCTGCTTAATGAATGTACCAAGTCAAGGATGAAAGTATGAAACAAGGTCCACTCTTTTCTCGCAAACAAATGTCCCAGAGATGGTGATGAATAAGACAACTTTCTGTGCTACTCTCAAATAACTTGATGATAGCTGAGCCTTTTCATTGCCTAAGACAGCTTTGCCCAAGTGCTCATTTCTGGGAAATTATTTCCATCATAGTAAATGGGATTCCCTGTCCAATAAACCGTTAGCAGTTGGTGGGTTCCTCCATCCTGTGGGGTCCTCCACCTCTGGTAGGAGGTATCTAAATGACAGATATGCCCACAGAGGTGGTCTCCTTGAGCCTGAGGGAGAACCCACTTACCTAATTGTGCTATGCAGGGTGTGAAGCATGGAACTCTACAGCTATAGTGAGCCACCAGTGCTCCATACTGAAAATGAGAGGCTTTACTAAAACATAGGTAGAAGTGAAAGGTGGGGAATTGTGACCAGTGAAGGAATCAGTTTCACTATCTTTTTCTGACTGCAAGCCCTTCACATGATATTCTTTTTTTTTTTTTTTTTTTTTCGGTTGTACTGGGCTTTTGTTGCTGCGAGCAGGCCTTCTCCAGTGGTCAGTGGGGGCTTCTCTTCATTGCAGTGTGCAGGCTTCTCACTGTGGTGGCTTCTTTTGTTGCAGAGTACAGGCTCTAGAGCACACGGGCTTTACTACTTGCCACACACAGGCTAAGTATTTGTGGCATACAGGCTTAGTTGCTCTGAAGCATGTGGAATCTTCCCAGATCAGGGATCAGACCTGTGTTCCCTGAATTGGCAGGTGGATTCTTATCCATTGTACCACCAGGGAAGTCCCACAGGATATTGTTATGCATGATTACTTGGGACAAACATTGACAAGTCTGGTTTAATGTAATGGTTATGTACACAGATGTTGGGAGGTAGGTGACTTGGATTATAATCCTCACGCCTCTACTTAGCAAATGTGAAGCCTTGGACAAACTACCTGAGCAAGTACATGGAATAAAGGTAGGAGTACTCACTTCTGCTCCTTAAAGAGATCTAAAAATCCATTGAAATCAGACTCTGAAGCCCATAGTTGTCGAATAACTTTGCAGGGAGCATGTAGACACGATTATCTGGGCAAAGAGACACCACCTGCCACTTTCTATTTTTATTGAGTCTCCATTCCTCCAGAGTAACCAAGAACTCTCTAGATGCATCTGACAGGACATGCTTCTTCTCCAGGCTGTGTCTGGGGACTCTTAGGCAAGAATACAGGCAGAAAGTCTTATGTTTTGAGGTGGAAAGACAGAAGGCGTTGTGGATTTCAAGCGTGAATTTCACAAGACCCACGGACAACCATGCAACTGGCGGCATCCAGAGATGAGGACCAAGTGTAGGAACAGTAAGGATCCCTACAGCTCTCGGCTACAGTTGTTTGGAGCTCTTTACTCCAGTCTTACACCACTCATCTGACAGCTACTCTCCTCATATCTTTTCCAACAAAGTCCCACTTTGACCAATTTAGCAGCAATCTTTGAGCTGGCACTGGCCTTCTCCTCTGTTGCAACACTCTGCTAACCACAGGCATAACAGGCCCAGCCCCTCATTCCTGAAGCAGTCAACAGACAGCCACCTGAAATGGGGAGTCATGGCTGAAACTCTGCCTGGCACAATGCTACTCCCTGGAAATGAGTGACTTATTTCCTTATCTAAAATTGATCCCTTTAATATGCTTCCCCAGGTTAGCCAGTTTAAAAAAAAAAAAAAAGCAGTACTTAAGAGAATAAGGAATATTCGCTTTTTCTGCTCTACCATCCTCATTATTAATGTTAACTCTGTCTAGTTCCAAGCATCACAGGCAGACCCAACAATACCTCCCCAAGTGTCTCTTTTCCATGAATAGGCAAACCTTTCCCAGAAACCCCCAAATAGACTCATCTTTAATGTCTCACTGACCAGAATTGCATAAGGTGACTGATTCATTTCTACACCATTCATGGACGAGGAGAGTGATTGGCTTAAGGAAGCACAAGACTGAGTGAAAAAGGGTCAATTACAAGGGGAAACATGTTAGAAAGAGGAAGAAAGAGAACAGATGACGAATATACAATGCCGGTGTCTACTCACCCTCCACAAAGGATCTGCAGGCTCCTCTGTGTTAGAAACCAAACTTAACTTTCTGCTGCCTTACTTACTCAGTCCAACATACTGAATAGTCATAGATTTTGCTGAAAGAAAGGCGATCTTGTGCCTTACACTTACGAGGACTATTTTTTGATTTTTTGGTCTCCCTCACCTGGATCTTCTTCTCCTCTATTGCTTTTTTGACAGTAACCCTGGGCTGCCTTTGCTTTCCTATTGAGAAGACTTTTATCCTGTATCTCTTAGGCTTATTATAAGGCCACAGGGGATTACAACATAGTTATATGTTATTGACCTATAAATAAAGCTCTACCAACTTTCCAGGCAAATGGGTCAGAAACTTTTGGGAAACATTTCCAAAATACATCCATAAAACTCTAGGAACATGCCACAAAAAAAGAGGATTCTGCAGTCAAGTAGTTTGAGCAATTTTTGAACATGCTTTCATTTTCTTGTAGATTGCAGACTGAGAGGCTCTGAGAAGTCCTGCAGTTAAATAAACTGACTCAGACTGAGTTCTGGAATCAGACTGCATACTTTCTGGGCTCTGTCATTTTCTAGCTGTGCAAGCTCTTTAAACCTCTGTTACTTGAGAAAAAGAGGATCTAGTAATGGGGGTTGCTGGGAGAAAGAAGTGAGATAATCCATGTGAAGCCTTTAGCACAGATCTTTTCAGTCATTTAACCTGACTACCTACTGTGTGTCGAGGTCCCAGGCCTTTCTAATGGAGGAGGGAGAGGACAGAAAATAAACAAATAAATAGAATGATTTCAGATGATGATGAATACTAAGAGTAAAATAAAACATAATGATGTTATTGATACAAAGCGTAACTAGGATGAGAATGGTAGTTTTAGATGGGAGGGTGAGATAATGCATTTCTGAAGAAGGCATTTTATTTCAGATCTGAAATATGAGAAAAAGACTGGAGTCCTTTAACATTTATTCATTCATTCACTTAACAAATATTTACTGAGCACCAACTATTTTTCCCTGATAGCTCAGTTGGTAAAGTATCTGCCTGCAATGCAGGAGACCCCAGTTCGATTCCTGCGTCAGGAAGATCTGCTGCAGAAGGGATAGGTTACCCACTCCAGTATTCTTCAGCTTCCCTTGTGGCTCACCTGAAGAATCCGCCTACAATGCAGGTAGACCTGGGTTTGATCCCTAGGTTGGGAAGATCTCCTGGAGACGGGAAAGGCTACCCACTCTGGTATTCTGGCCTAGAGAATTCCACCAACTGTATAGTCCATGGGGTGACAAAGAGTCAGACATGACTGAGCAACTTTCACTTTCACTTTTCAACTATGTTTCAGGAATGTTTTAGGCACTGAAGATAGAGCAATAAACAAAATTAGATAAGAATATCTGCTCTGAGGTTTCCCTGGTGGCCCAATGGTTAAGAATCTGCCTTGTAATGCAAGGGACAAGGGTTTGATTCCCGGTTTGGGAAGATCCCATACACAGAGGAGCAACTAAATCCTTGTACCCCAAATACTGAGCCTGTGCTCTAGAGTCAGAGAACTGCAACTACTGAGCCTATGTGCTGTAACTACTGAACCCGCAAGCCTTAGGACCCGGGCTTTGCAACAAGAGAAGCCATTGCAATGAGAAGCCCATCCACTGCAATGGAGAGTAGACCCCCACTTGCTGCAATTAGAGAAAGCCCCGAGTATAGCAATGAAGACCCACCACAGCCAAAAGATAAAATAAATTAATCAATTAAATAAGTACATGAATTTTTTTTTTTTTAAGAGTATCTGCCCTAACAGAGCTCACATTCTGGTACAGGAAAATAAAAAAATATATGTAGTATGCAACCTGGTAGCTAAATACTATGGGGAAAAGGAGAAAAGGGGGAAAAGAATAGTTAATTTTAGCTTTAAGGTTTCAAGGATCCCTCACTGAAAATGTAAACACATAAACAAAGGATGAGCTGAAAGAGATGAAGATGTGAGCCATGCAGAAACCTGGGGGAAGATAATTCTAGCTGAAAGAAACCAGGTCGTGGGGCAAGCTTGTGCTTAACATATTCAAGGAATAGCAAATGGGTTAGAACGCCTAAAAGGAAAGTCAGTAAAAGATAGAGTGGTAAAAATAATAATAGTAATAATAACAAGTGCCAGATTATGTAAGGATAAGCAAAAGTCTGAAGTGAAATTCTTCCAGGCAGAAGAAACAGCCACTGTGAAAGTCCTGAATCAGAACCAAAGTTGGCCTGTTCAAGCAAAAAAGTGTGACTGATGAAGCTGAAGCACACTGAACAAGGGGAAGAGCTGATATGAGGTCCAAGAATTCATCTGGGTCAGGAGAACCTCAGGCTAAAAAATAGGCCAATGCAAAGAATTTACATGTATATACAAATATATGTATATATATATATATATATTCTTTCTAAGTACATTGAAAAAATAGCTATGACGGTTGTTATTATTCATGAGATACTATTCTGTTGCATAGATTGAGAAATGCTGCCTTAGAGCCAGTTTTAACTCACTCTCTTGCTCATCCCCCATGTCAACCAATCACCAAGTGTCATGAGTTATACCACAACAGAAGAATCGGAGGAACTTGCTAAAAGGCCTCCAAACTCTCCTATACTATTTCTTAAGTTACAGTTAATTCAAATCATTTCTCTCCTCAAAATTTTCTAGTGATATTTTTACTTGTAGAATCAAATCCATGTCCATAAACTGGCAAGGATTTCAAGGTCTTCCTCGAGGTGTCTGTTCACAAATTCCCATTAAAGGCATTAAATGGACAAACTGCAGTGAGCGGACCTGTCTGATCGGAGCTTATTCCATTCCCTCAGCCTGAGCTCCCCTTCCCTGTGTTTGTTGCTTGTTGAACGCCTTCTCTTCCTTCAGAACCAGCAGAGTTCCCACTCCTCTGAAGTTCTGTCTCATACCCCTGGGCAGAGTGGGCACCTCCCTCCTTCAGCCAGGTACCATAAGTGTCATCCGTGCCTCTGTTTGCTGTGTTCATCAGACTGCTTTTTTTGGTAAACTTAGTTATCACTTCTCTCACTCGCATTAGACTGTAAGCACGCTGAAAGCAAAGGCTTCATTTTTCATCATTTTTTTTTTCTAGAACCAGTGCCTAGCACAATTGCTAGTGTGTGGCAGGTGCTCAATAAGCTGCTGAGGAAACAAAATGCAGAGGACTTCCCTGGTGGTCTAGTGGTTAAGAATCCGCCTGCCAATGCAGGCGACCTGGGTTCTATTCTTGCTCTGGAAGATTCCACGTGTGGTGGAGCAACTAAACCAAGCGCTGAGAGAGCCTGTGCTCCGCAACAAGAGAAGCCACTGCAATGGGAAGCCTGAGCGCCGCAGCTAGAGGATAACCCTTGCTTACTGCAACTAGAGGAAAGCCCAGGCAGCAACGAAGACCCAGCACAGCCAAAAATTAATGCGTTTTTTCAGACTTTGTCTTTTTAAATTTTTTTTTTTATCTTTTGGCTGTGCTGAGTCTTCGTTGCTGCAAGTGGGCTCTCTCTAGTTGCGCAGAGTGGGGGCTACTCTCTGGCTGCGGCACTCAGGCTTTTCTTTGTGTTGGCTTCTTGCTGCAGACCACAGGCTCTAGGCTCCTGGGCTCAGTAGTGCGGTGCATGGGCTTAGTTGCCCTGTGGCATGTGGGGTCTTCCCAGACCAGGGATTGACCCCATGTCCCCTGCATTGCAAAGTGGATTCTTAACCACTGGACCACGATGGAAGCCCTAATACTTTTTTAAAAAATAAAATAAAAATGCAAGGTAGGATGTGGCAAACACCTTTATGTAGAGCACTAGGACACCTAAGGAGAACAGTGGTATGACCATATTGTCAAGGAGTTCATAAATCCACAATAGCTGATACCATTGATTGAATCATAACTATGGCACAGGCGTGCCATTTAACACTCAAAGCAACACAATGAGGTAGGTGTTCTAATTTGCAGTTTACAGAATGAGGTTAAACAGCCTGTCCAAGTTCATAGAACAAACAGGATTCAAGCTTAGATCCCTCCAGCTTCCAAGCCTGTGCTCTTTTCACTATACATTGTATCAATTGGGATCTAGCCAGGAAAATAAACAGGGCTTTCAGAGGAAGGGACATTTTTTTTTTCCTTACAGAGGATTAGTTACACAGATGATTGGAAGAGGGAAGAAACCAAATAGGGAATGTGAAGCAGCCCAGAGATTCAGCAGAATCGAGAGGTCATTCCCTTGTTGTATGAGTGATTCTGGGAGAAGGCGATGTTACCAGAGCCCAGAAGCCTGTGCTGCCAGGGAGAGGAAGCTAGAACCACGGTGGGGACCTGCCCAAGGGAGAGCTGGGGCCAGGAAGGGAGGGGCTGTCCACCGGGAGCCAGATTCCACAGGAAGCAGGGAAAGAAAGAGCGAGAACTCCCCTGGCTTCTCCCTTCCTCTGCTTCCAGTCTTTGCCGGTGCTTCTTATTGCTTTAACCTATCAAGAATCAAAGAACAAGACAGCCTGAGAGAGCAGAGCCTGGGCAGGGTGGGGGTGGGCCTGAGACCAGGGCAGGCATGCTCTCTTCACCCGAAATGAAAAGAAATAGTATTTAATAGGGGGCTGGGCGGGCTATCGTCCGTGGGGGTGGCAAAGAGACAGAAAAGACTTAGCAACTAAACAATAACAACAAAGGATGAGTGGCAGTGATTTTAAGCAAATTCAAAAAAAAAGCAAAATTAATAGTGGCTGCAGTAGCAAGGGAGAGACTCCTCAGAAGGAGGGAGATACACTGATTATTAAAGAAAGGGAGAATTCCTGTAGGCAAAGAAAAGAGAGAAGGCATTCTTGAAGAAGGAACCACTTAAGCATTTTCCTGCAGGTAAAGAATACTATTCAGTCTTTAAAAAAAATCTTTCTTCTCAGCAAAGTCTATAATATATCTGTACATTGTCAAGAATAATGAAAACCAAACACATACACACCATCCAGGCGTAGGAAGTAATACACCATCATCTGCAGTTTATCTTTCAAAATGTTTATGGTTTAAAAAACACATATGCATACACATACCTGTGTATGTGTATATGATAACATTTACCAGTATAGCCATTTTTAAATTGTACCTTAAAAAAGTGTATATTCATACAATTTAGCGGCATTAATCACATTGACGTTGTTGTACAGCCATCACCACTGTCTATTTCTGAAACTTTTTCACCACTCCAGGAATCTCTGTAGTCATTAAGGAATAACTGTAGCCCTTGTCTCCACGTGCCCTGTTAATTAATTTACTTTAAAATATATTTAGGGAGTTCCCTGGTACCCTAGTGGTTAGGATTCCAGGCTTTCACTGCTGTGGCTTGGGTTCAGTCCCTGGTTGGGGAACTGAGATTCTGAAAGCCACATGGCACAGTCAAAACAGTAATGATGATAGTAAAACATATTTAAAAATAAGATGGATTAATGGATAGGTTGAGGGATGTTAATAGATGGATAAACATGGTAATGAAATGTTAAGAGATACATGGTCATGTATAATAAAATGCTAATGCTAACATCACTTCATGGGAAATAGATGGGGAAACAGTGGAAACAGTGTCAGACTTTATTTTTCTGGGCTCCAGAATCACTGCAGATGTTGACTGCAGCCATGAAATTAAAAGATGCTCACTCCTTGGAAGAAAAGTTATGACCAACCTAGATAGTATATTCAAAAGCAGAGACATTACTTTGCCAACAAAAGTCCGTCTAGTCAAGGCTATGGTTTTTCCTGTGGTCATGTATGGATGTGAGAGTTGGACTGTGAAGAAAGCTGAGCGCCGAAGAATTGATGCTTTTGAACTGTGGTGTTGGAGAAGACTCTTGAGAGTCCCTTGAACTGCAAGGAGATCCAACCAGTCCATTCTGAAGGAGATCAACCCTGGGATTTCTTTGAAAGGAATGATGCCAAAGCTGAAACTCCAATACTTTGGCCACCTCATGCGAAGAGTTGACTCATTGGAAAAGATTCTGATGCTAGGAGGGATTGGGGGCAGGAGGAGAAGGGGACGACCGAGGATGAGATGTCTGGATGGCATCACTGACTCAATGGACGTGAGTCTGAGTGAACTCCAGGAGATGGTGATGGACAGGGAGGCCTGGCGTGCTGCAACTCATGGGGTCGCAAAGAGTCAGATACGACTGAGCGACTGAACTGAACTGAAGATCTAGGAGGTGATGGATTTATAAATTTTTTCAACTTGCTTATCTGTTTGAAAATTTCCCAGTGAAAGGGGAGGTGGATTTCATGCTTGGGCCTCAGCCCCAGACATTCTCATTTAATTGGTTGTGCTTGGGCCTGGACATCAGAAGTTTTCAACACTCTCTGGATGATTTCAGTGTGTGTTGCCAGGGTTGAGGACCACTGCATTAAAAGCATGCTGTGGGATCCCAGAGCCAGGGTGAGCAGAAATTAGCATGGGATAAGCAGGAGAGGTTCTCATGGTAAGCATACTGGGGTGGTTTGCCATTCCCTCCTCCAGTGGATCACGTTTTGTCAAAACTCTCCGTCATGACACGTCTGTCTTGGGTAATCCTACACGACATGGCTCACAGCTTCATCGAGTTACTGAAGCCCCTTTGCCACAATGCAGCAGTGATCCATGAAGGGAGGAGAGTGAAAGAGCTGGCTTAAAACCAAATATTAAAAAAACTAAGATCATAGCATCCAGCCCCATTACTTCATGGCACATAGAGGGGGAGAAGGTGGAAGTAGTGACAGATTTCCTCTTTTTGGGCTCTAAAATCACTGCTGATGGTGACTTAAGTCATGAAATCAGAAGATGTTTGCTTCTTGACAGGAAAGTTATGACAAACCTAGACAATGTGCTGAAAAGCAGAGACATTACTCTGCCAACAAAGGTCCGTATAGTCAAGGCTATTGTCTTCCCAGTGGTCACGCACGGTTGTAAGAGCAGGACTATAAAGAAGGCAGAACACCAAAGAATTGATGCCTTCGAACTGTGGTGCTGGAGAAGACTCCTGAGAGTCCCTTGGCCAGCAAGGAGATCAAACCAGTCAATCCTAAGGAAAATCAACCCTGAATACTTATTGGAACAACTGATACTGAAGTCGAAACTCCAGTATTTTGGTGATCTGATGCGAACAGCTGACTCATTGGAAAAGTCCCTGATGCTGGGAAGACTGAGAGCAGAAGAAGAGGGCATCAGAGGATGAGATGCCTGGATGGCATCACCGATGTAATGGACATGAACTTGGGCAAACTTTGGGAGATGGCGAGGGACAGAGAGGCCTGGTGTGCTGCCGTCCATGGGGTTGCAAAGTTGGGCAACTGAACAGCAACAGCAGAAGTGGAAAGAGAGGGGAAATTTCTGGATGCATAACAGAGGTGGGGCATCCAGGCAGAGCTCTTAAGTACTTTCTGTGGCTGGACAGCCAGATGGGCCAGTTCCATGTAAAGGAGGCAAAGCAGCTGCTCAGTGGGCCACTGAGAACATGGGATCAATCAGCGTTTTCTTGAGTTCTTTATATGGAACTAAGCAGTTTATACTTACACATTTACATTTGCATGATTCATCTTTTGCAACATTTCCTATAGCTTTAACTAAAAGCTAAGATACTTTTAGCATGTGAGCCCCCTTTAGCCCTTAAGAAGTATAAGTTCCATTTTCAACATATGTAAACATACATTTTTACGTTTTACTAACTCATCTTTAAACAATTTTCCTGGAGATGAAGAGATGAGTCTGTTGAAGCAAAAAGAAAATGTTGTAACCTGGGTGACCTTGGGCTCATGTGTCGGAACAGGGAAAACAAGAGACAGCTAGTCCTGGGTAAGATAGGAGCCCGCAAAGGGAGCCTAGCTGTCAGGCTCGGAAATTTAGCAACTTCAAAGAAGCTTCCCTACCCCAATTAATCAGTAATAATTGTCCCTCCCCAGAAAACCCATATCTGCACTACCCAGTTACAGTATGCCCTCTGCAGTAGTACAAATATTGCCTGTAACCCTTTTTCCACTCCCAGGTATTTTAAGTCTTATTCTGGGGGTTGTGGTGGTTTGGAAGGTTGTCTCTGCAGTAAATGATTCCAATCCATTTAACCATGTGAAAGAAGTCAGGAACACTAACATCTGATCCCTTGTCATGGGACCCTAGCCTGGCTCAGTACAGGTGCCAGCTGGAGGCAGATCAGGGCCCAAAGGCAGAGGCAGAATGGCATATGAGGAAGAAGACCAAAGGTCAGTCTCAGAGCAGCTGTATCACAGGTGAGATCTAAGGGGAAACTGCCAGACTAAAAGCAGGAAGCAAACAGAAGTTCAGGAGCCAGAGGAATGCAAGAACACATAGGGAAAGGGTACGCAAGACAGCAAGAGGATCCGAACTTTGGCTGTGAATGAGGCTCTTTCTTTTGGGAAACTCACCCCGTGGTGCTTGGGTTAGCAGGAAGGAGTTAGGAAATGCGGGGTGGGACGATCTTTACGAACAAAACAAAGACAAAAAAACCTACAAAAAATCAGACCATGTTATCACATGGCTTATTAGCAGATGTTCATTTGGATGACCCTGAGCCACCCAGAAGAGGTTAAATGTGATGCTTCCCATTTAAAAAGGGAAGTGTATAAAACATTTTGGAAAACACTGTAAATAATATGGCTAAAAAGAAAAGAAAAAAAAAAAAAGAGGTCTTTTTACCCTGGAAGAATAACCTTCAGCTGCCAGGAAAATTCACATATGTGTAATCCCACACTGTCGCCATAAATCTAGGTAGCTATGGCAGTAATTCAGAAAAGTGGAGACATAGCTTTTAAAATTTAGAAGCTTCCACTCTTCAACTTTAGGTGTCTCTGCTTTTCCCAGCTAGGTGACAGCTATTTTCCTTTCTTCCTCATTGTGGACTCATAAGGTATATTAGCATTCTTATATAGCTTTAATCCTATATAGAAATTTGGAAAACTTTCAAGGAAGGACTGCAAGGAGCTAGCATAACTCATGGGCTTATGCGCTATGTCTAGAGACCTGTGACTCTGTACTTGGCCCCTCTGCATTCCATCACTGAGGAGGCGAGAGAATTGGACGGGTTCGGGGGAGGTAGAAGAACAGAGCCCTGAGGCCATATGGAGCAGAAGAGAAGAGCCCCCGAGGAAAGAGGCTACTGTGTCCAGAAGTAGAAGCATGGGAAAGAATGTCTGGCAGATACCTACCACAATCTATCAAGCTCTCACAGGTAATGAGGGAAATAGCAGGGACTTGCACCCATGTTTGTCTCTCTGTAAATGTGTTTTCTTCCCCTCCTTTCTATTGATGTGTCTCCTTTGTTGGGGAAAACATTTACAATTGCTGCCAAACTCCTGGTCTGCCTTCTCTCCTACCCTGCTCTTACCCCCAGCCTGGAGTCTGCTTGGTGGAAATGTAGCATATAATGGGCCCAAAGTTAATCATCTGCAGGTTTCCCCTGATAAGTCACAGTGTGTTTGCTGCGCTCCTTCCAAGAGTCAACAGCAGCTGTGGGGATGTGCCGAGGGTGGCCTATGGCATTCAGAGCGCTGGCCCAGATGGGAGGCAATGTGTTGCGGAGGCTATCTGAACACCACCATCTGGAGTGCCTCCGTTGCCCTGAAGGCACTTGTCTGAGTCTCCAATGGACACAGCTTAGAGATGCCAAAAAACGAGCCAAATTTGCTGGATGGACAAATGGCCTGACGTCAGTGGAATTTGCTCATAATTTGGGCCTCATGTGTGATGTACTGTCTGAACTCAAAGGGCTAGCAAAACACTCAGGGAGGAAGAGGAGAAGGAAAAAGAAAGAGTGGAGGAAAAGGAGGAGGAGGAAGAGGAATACGAAGTGTGGAAAAGGTAGATGAGAAGAAGGAGAAAGAGAAGATTAGGACACAGCCAGGACCTGTGGCAGGACAGGTTCAGCTTTTGACTCCTGGGGCCAACAGTCCCTGTTAGTTTGTTGAAGGCACTGGTGCCAAATAAAACATGGCCTTTTAAAGCACTGAATTACGTGAGTGCAGAGCTGTTAAAATCAGTGTAGCAAAAATCCAGCTGGGTTTGGCCAGTGCCGCAAAGTACAGAATGATGATCGCTCGTTCTGCCAAGACCCACGCTTCCCCAGACGTGGTGGCCTGAGCAGAATTACTTTAATATATGTCCATTCTTTAAAACACGGAATGTTCTATTAAGAAATAGATATCTGTTGTTTCTGTTATTTTTTTCTTGCTCTAGGTCTAGAGACGGATTTATTAGGAAGCTTCCGAGCCTTTCAGTTGCATGGCTCCCTGGAAGTGCTAGGAGACTCTAGGAGTTACAGATTGATGTAGAAGGGGAGCAGAAGCCACCTAACAATCAAGAAGCATTTAAATATAAGCATTGCTGGGAAATTGGCTAAACAGACCTCAGCAGAAAAGAACTGAATCGCTAACATTTCAGTAATTTTTTGCTACTTATTTCCTCATTCTAAACAAAGTTCACTTTCCAAAAATTTTTGTGTTTTCAAAATGTATTTCAAATGTATTTTCAAATGTATTTCAAAATGTATTTTCAAAGTTTTGTATTTCAAAATGTATTTTGTATTTAAAAAATACAAAAATTTTTGTATTATTTTTATTGAGGAAAGACTGAAAATTTTGACGCTTCAGGCTCCACAAAACCTGTCTGCTTCCCTTGCTTTTCTACTGGTCACCACACCTTAATTTGTCTTTGTGAAAAGGCCATACTAGTCATTCAGTGGTTATGCACAGATCCAGGCCTAGACAAAAAGAGAGGAAGTGATCTGTTTAGGAATAAGCATATGATCCAGTTTGGGCCAATCAGAATCAAGGCCAGACTTTTTCTCTTTTGTTGGCTGCAGCAGGTCTTTAGTTTCGGCATGTGGGATCTAGTTCCCTGACCAGGGATCCACTCTGGGCCTCTGCATTGAGAGTATGGAATCTTAGCCACTGGACCACAAGCAAAGTCCCTTGCTAGGTCTTTCTACCATGGTTGTTAAGTTGTGGAAATGAAAGTCTGACATTACATTTTGCTTCTACAAAATGAACTTGCCTGAGAATAAAATTAGTAGATAAAGGCAGAGCTGAGAAATTCAAAAGAAGCCAAGTCCTCATCAGTTCAGTTCAGTCACTCAGTCATGTCTGACTCTTTGCAAGTCCATGAACTGCAGCACACCAGGCTTCCCTGTCCATCAGCAACCCCCAGAGCTTGCTCAAACTCAGGTTCATTGAGTCGGTGATGCCATCCAACCATCTCATCCTCTGTTGTCCCCTTCTCCTGCCTTCAGTCTTTCCCAGCATCAGGGTTTTTTCCAATGAATCAGTTCTTTACGTCAGGTGGCCAAAGTATTAGAGCTTCAGCTGCAGTATCAGTCCTTCTAATGAATATTCAGGACTGATTTCCTTTAGGATGGACTGTTTGGCTCTCCTTGCAGTCCAAGGGACTCTCAAGAGTCTTCTCCAACACCACAGTTCAAAAACATCAATTCTTTGGTGCTCAGCTTTCTTTATAGTCCAACTCTCGCATCCATATCTGACTACTGGAAAAACCATAGCTTCAACTAGATGGACCTTTGTTGGCAAAGTAATGTCTCTGCTTTTTAATATGTTCTCTAGGTTGGTCATAACTTTTATTCCAAGGAGCAAGTGTCTTTTAATTTCATGTCTGCAGTTACCATCTGCAGTGATTTGGGGGTCCCCCAAAAAATAAAGTTTCTCACTGTTTCCATTGTTTCCCCATCTATCTGCCATGAAGTGATGGGACCAGATGCCATGATTTTAGTTGTCTGAATGTGGAGTTTTAAGCCAGCTTTTTCACTCTCCTCTTTCACTTTCATTAAGAGGCTCTTTAGTTCTACTTTGCTTTTTGCCATAAGGGTGGTGTCATCTGTGTATCTGAGGTTATTGATATTTCTCCGGCAATCTTGATTCCAGCTTGCGCTTCATCCAGCCCAGCATTTCTCATGACTCTGCATATAAGTTAAATAAGCAAGGTGATAATATACAGCCTTGATATACTAATTTCCCAATTTGGTTTTGCCCATGAAACCAGCCATATTGAAGCTAATATACATAACCTTGGGTTTTTCAGATAGACAAGTTAATTAAGCCCTCTTTTTTGCTTCAGCTAGTTAGAGCTGGGTTTCTGTCATTTGTATCTGAAAGAGTCTTGACTAATACAGGTCCCAATGTACTAGGAAAAAAAAAATTACTAGTTCAGAAGATGGTTCTTTACTGTATTTGCCTCTTTTCCCTTCCAGCTTTATTAAGATATAATTGACATATATCATTGGGTCACAATTTGATACAAGTACCTCATGTGAAATGATTCCCACAATATGGTTAGTTACATTCACCACCTCAAATAATTACAATTTTTTTGTATTTGCCTCTTAATAGATATAATAATAGATAATGCTTATTGATCATTCTTATTAAGGGCTTATGTATCCTACTGAGGTATGCACTATTCTTATCAAACCCATTTCACTAAAGAGGAATCTGAGGCACAGAGAAGTTAAGTGATTTGTCCAATTGGCCCACTATCATTAAAACAAATATCTCAGACTTCAAGCTATGTTGACCTAGTCCTTTAATTTTTTTCAGCAAATATTTATTGAGGACCTACTAGGCATGGGGATTTAGGGATGAGTATGACATGGTTTTTTCCTAAAGCTTTCAAAGTATTGGAAGGAGGTTGGATAGGAGACAAGGTCAACAATTCCCATGAATGAAGTGACGTGGAGTCACAGTCGAGGGAGGTGCCAACTCATGGAAGGGAGCAGGGAGGGTTGTTAATGAAGGATGGCAGATGAGGTGCAAGGAAAACAGGTCTTGAGGTGCCAGCAGGAATTACCAGGCAGAGAAGAGGATTCCAAGCAGATGGAACAGCATGTTCAATGCTAGAAATGCAATAAAGGACATGATTTGTTTGGGAAATAGCGAGAATTTTGTTGTGGCAGAAGACAGTTTTTGAGAGAGAGTGATGAGAGATGAATCTAAAAATTTAGAGGCCAACTCATGAAGTGCTATGAGGAGGAAGGTTGGATTTATCCAGTATTCCTAGGGATCCACTGAAAGATCTCAAGCAGAGAGTGACATGATTATAATATATTTTAGACAGATCACATTAGACAATAGTGTTACTCCCTTTCATCATCAGTCCCTTTTGTGCAGCCCTGCTCTTTGAGTTTGAGGTTCTTCAGGTTAATCTAAATTTTAAACTCCACGACCACTGCTGTTGTCATATTTCTCTTTCCTCAGTGAGCAATCAGTGTACCTGAAGGTTCCTTCACCAATCAGCCAGGGTTACAGCATCCTTTCAGAGAAGCAATTCCCAGCCATCTGTGGACAGGTATATTACTTTCACTTGATGTGTGTTTTCTTAACACATATGTATGTCTTTGTGATACACTGCCCTCTGGCCCTGAGATTCTGATAGACCTAAGATTTGGGAAGATGCGTGGGGGTTGATTGGAGAGACTAGCATCTTGACAAAGTTCATTCTTTTAAAGAATGGGGGCGTGGGGGCACTTCCCTGATGGTCCAGTGGTTTAGAATCCACCTTGCAATGCAGGGAACATGAGTTCGATCCCTGATTGGAGAAATAAGATCCCACAGGCCATGGAGCAATTAAGCCCGTGTGCTGCGAATACTGAACACTTGTGCTCCAGGAACCACAACTAGACAGTCCATGAACCACAATGAAAGATTCCGCGTGATGCACCAAAGCTCCCGTGTGCTGTAACTAAGACCCGATACAGCCAACCAACAAGAAGAAGAATGGGGATCTGGCTATGAGAGTAAGTGTCTGATAAGCTCTCGGTTCTGTGGTTCTAATTAAAACACTACAAAATCTTCATGACTATATTAATAATGATAACCTTGGTAGATGGTTCAATGGCAGCCCCCCAAAACTTATGTCCGTGTCCTTGTATCTGGCCCCCTGATTTGGAAAGAGTCTTTGCAGTTGTAATTAAGGATATTGAGATGAGATCAGCCTGATGAATGGCCTCATCAGAGACAGAAGAGAAGAAGACAGGGACCAAGAAGAAGGAAGAGATTGAAGCGATGTAGCACAAGCCGAAGAACGCCTGGAACCCCCAGAAGCTGAAAGAGGAAAGGAAGGCTTCTCCCCCAGAGCCTTCAGAAGTGTGGCCCTGCCGACACCTTGATTTCAGACTTCCGGCCTCCAGAATGATGAGAAAATAAAGGAGCTGGTGGTTGTTTTACCACCAGGTTCATGATCATTTGTTACAGCATGTTTAGGAAACTTGGACAGCTTATTTCTAATAAGTTGTACATGAAAGTCACTTTTCAGAGGGAAGACAAGTTTCAAAACTTCTACCATTCTATAAATGAAGTGAAGTGAAGTGAATTGAATTGAAGTGAAGTTGCTCGGTCGTGCCCGACTCTTTGTGACCCCATGGACAGCAGCCTGCACCAAGCTCCTCTGTCCATGGGATTTTCTAGGCAAGAGTACTGGAGTGAGTTGCCGTTTCCTTCTCCAGGGAATCTTCCCTACCCAGGGATCGAACCCAGGTCTCCCGCATTGTAGACAAATGCTTTACTGTCTGAGCTAAATGGTAGAATGCAAATGAATTTGGGTAAGTTAATAACCTCTCTGAGCCAATTTTCTCCACCTAAAAGCATGGAAATAGTAATCATGTCATCACAGAGTGTTTAGATCAGCAGTCCCCAACCTTTTTGGCATCAGGCACAAGTTTCATGGAAGACAGTTTTTCAGTGGACCTAGGTGTGGGCGGGGAGGTGTTTTCAAGATGATTCAAGTGCATTACATTTACTGTGCGTTTTATTTCTATGACTTATTACATCGGCTCCATTTCATATCATCAGGCATTAGTTCCCAGAGGTTAGGGACCCCTGGTTTAGATTATTAAATGAAATAAATGATACCCAGCACCCAATTAGCAAAAACAAACAAACACAGGTGGTCAAAGATTTATCCATTTGAGAATAGGACCCAACACATACTACACAGACATCCTGGTGAAACAAGGTCTCTCAGGAGACAGCCGAGAAGGTTCGCATGCAGAGTCCTGGCCTATGTCAGTCACGTTTGCATGTAACCACTTAGACCCATCTGGTGTCAGCTCTTGCTCTCACCAGCTAACCACTGCCCTCTCCCTCAACCTTCTCTACTTCCTGTTTACGTAGATTGCTGCTTCCTGGCCAAGGGAACTGAACAGTTTCAGCCAGACTGCTTTTCCCCTGGACCTATGCCAAGACTACCTTCTCTGCTTTCCTTCTTTTCATTCTGCTTTCTTCTTGTTTTAGAAGCCATCACATTAATGAGCACAGATTGCTTGTGGCTCTGAGCAATCCACAGCAAAGCAGTTGCTCCTCTTCCTGGCTGTTGGACTGAATCAGATGGACATGAGAAAAAAACATAGCAGGAATTATGTAGCCATGAAGAAATTGGTCCAGCCCTGCTTGCCTCAGCCTCTTCAGGCTATTGATACTGAGGCTTTTTTCCTTCAGCTGTGCTGGTCACAATGCCTCCACTCCCAGGCCTAGCCCTGACCTGTTTGTGTGAAGCTGTCCTGACCACAGCTGGCAGGACAGCAGTGAGTCGAACTTGACCAGAACACCAGGGTGGGAGGTTGCCCAGAGAATCTAATTTGCGATTCTCAAAGTGAAATAAATGTCCAAATCATCTGAGATGCTCTTTCAAAACAGAAAACAAACAAACATTTAAAACTGGAGGATAGTAAAAATAAAATTTAAAAATAAAATAAAATAAAACTGGAGGGTAGGCATGGATATTTTAGGGGGAAAAAAAGGCAGGTGAAAATGATTTCCCCCACAACTCCAGGTTGTCATTCTTTTTAAAAATTTTATTTATTTATTTATTTTTGACTCTGAGTTTTTGTTGTTACGTGCAGGCTTTTCTCTAGCTGCAGTGAGTGGGGGCGACTTTCTTGTTGCAATGTAAGCTTCTCACTGCGGTGGCTTCTCTTGCTGCGGAGCGTGGGCTCTAGGGGGCTCAGGCTTCAGTAGTTGTGGCACGTTGGCTTAGTTGCCCTGTGGCATGTGGAATCTTCCTGGACCAGGAATTAAAACCATATCCCCTGCATTGGCAGACAGATTCTTATCCACTGGACCATCAAGGAAGTCCCAGGTTTATCATTTTTAACACAGGAGATGACAATATGGACTCTCATCTGACTGGATTCAAATTTTAGCTTTGCCACCGATGAGCTGTGTGACATTGCACGTGTTACTTAACTTCCTTGTGCCTCAATTTCCTTTCCTGTAAAATAGTAGTAATAATACCTCCCTTCACTCATAAAAAAGGAATATATGAGTTGACAAGTTAAAAGCACTTAGGCTCTATAAGTGCTTGCTAGTTGGAAGTAAAAAGAGGAAGTTGATACAGTATGAAATGCTTTAATGAGTTATTTGAAGATGATGCAGGTGGAGGAGGTGGTGGAGTTCAGGGTACGACAGTGGAATTGGAGGTAGTGGAAGCTGAACAGAAGACTGTCATTGGAAGGAGAAAGTTTGGAGTAGCAGAAAAGCAAGTACTGTCTGGAACTAGAGTGCCTGAATTGAGATCCTGCTTTCTCCACTAAATAGCAGAACAACCACCAGCAGATCTGTTTCCTCATCTATAAAATGGAGATGGTAGTAACAGTGACCAATCTTGCAGGACTGTCATGGAATTCAATGAGTTAATACAGGATATGTTCATTTCTTAGGCTAGTGATTGGCACAGAGCAAGTGTTAACTGTTATCCTTAACGTTTTAGCTGGAGATGAGAAGGTCAAAGAACTGAGGGGCCAATTGTTAGCTGGACACTGGCCTCATCTGAGATGATGGCAAGGTTTGAGGTAAACAAGAACACCGTGAGCCTGTTCACATGAATGAGTGTTCAATAAGCAAGTGAGATGACTAGGAGTCTGGTAATAAATCTGTAAGGAGGAGGAGCATGACCATAGCCAAATGCACTAGCCTCCAAGTGGCTGAGTCTTTCACAAGAGTGTGGAAACGCTTACAGGGAGCAAAGAGGACCCTAACATCATATCCTGGCCCTGAAATGAGCAAATAAATGAAGGCCAAGAAGTAGAGGGAGCTGTCAGAGAAGGGGCTGAGGCTCTAGGAGAGTTTCCTGCCTAGGGAGGGACAGTCCAGATGGAGTGAAAGGAGTCGGGAAGGTGGAGAAAGAAAGGGGGGGATCACTTTTGCTATGCATCACAGTGAAAGTTCTATGGACCTTCAATGGTCTAGACCAGCACTGTTCACTAGAATGTCAAGCAGTCATGGAAATGTTCTGTGTCCCCACTGTCTGATACAGTAGGCCTATGTGGCTACTGAGCCCTTGAAATGAAGCCTGTGTAATCAGTGTTCTTCAACAATCACTGAGGGATTGGAAGATGCAGAATCCCAGGCCCCACTTTCATACATTGAATTAGAACCTCTGTAGTTTGGCCCAAGGCTTTATCCCAGAGATCCCCAGGTAGACAGTTTAGACTGTGCTGCAAGATCTAAGGAGGCTGGAAAAAATGGGAATCCTTGTGGGTTAAATGGCTATCATATAAGGTCTGATTTGAGAAGTTCGAAACCTTTTATTCTGAGTGACTCTGATACTTTTTACTTTGAAACTGTTTGGCTTGGTTGATACAAGAAAATTTAAAACTAAAAGAATATAACAGTAGAGAAAATAGTATTATGTTAAAGGTTAATACATACTAGTGTTCCTATTGACTGGCAGGTTTTTACCACTAGCACCACCCTGGGTTATAGCAACCGCTCCAGTATTCCTGCATAGCAACCGCTCCAGTATTCCTGCCTAGAAAATTCCATGGACAGAGGAGCCTGGTGGGCTCCTGTCCACAGGGTCACAAAGAGTCAGAGACAACCGAAGCGACACACGCATGCACGCACTAGGGTTTCCACTAGGGAAGAATTAACTGCTTGAGAAGAAATATTTTGATAACTGCTAGAATCCAAAAGTGAGAGCGGAAATCCTTTCTGTGTAAAAGAGAAGGTGAATTTGAGATTTGGAGGGCTCCCTGGGAGGGAAAAAATTAGGGAAGAGAAAGAAGAAGGGAAAGAAGTTATGCAAGGTGGTGATAGGCTAAACTCATACAATGTAACAGCACCCCCCTTCCACACACACACACACGCACCAAAAGAAGTCAAATATAGTTCCCCAAATTACACATATTCATTGAGCATTTTATTTAACCTCTCTGTGCCTCAGTTTCATCCTCTGTACAACAATGGTAATATTGCTTACCACTTTGGAAAACCTACGGACATTTTGGTTGGGGTTAACTGCTGAGCTTACAGCTCAGCATTCAGAAAACTAAGATCATGGCATCTGATCCCATCACTTCATGGGAAATAAATGGGGAAACAGTGGAAACAGTGTCAGACTTTATTTTGGGGGGACTTCAAAATCACTGCAGATGGTGATTGCAGCCATGAAATTAAAAGAAGCTTACTCCTTGGAAGGAAAGTTATGACCAACCTGGATAGCATATTCAAAAGCAGAGACATTACTTTGCCAACAAAGGTCTGTCTAGTCAAGGCTATGGTTTCTCCTGTGGTCATGTATGGATGTGAGAGTTGGACTGTGAAGAAAGCTGAGCGCCGAAGAATTGATGCTCTTGAACTGTGGTGTTGGAGAAGACTCTTGAGAGTCCCCTGGACTGCAAGGAAATCCAACCAGTCCATCCTAAAGGAGATCAGTCCTGGGTGTTCACTGGAAGGACTGCTGCTGAAGCTGAAACTCCAATACTCTGGCCACCTCATGCGAAGAGTTGACTCATTAGAAAAGACCCTGATGCTGGGAGGGATTGGGGGCAGGAGGAGAAGGGGATGACAGAGGATGAGATGGCTGGATGGCATCACCGATTCGATGGACACGAGTTTGGGTAAACTCCAGGAGTTGGTGATGGACAGGGAGGCCTGGCGTGCTGCAGTGCATGGGGTCACAAAGAGTCAGACATGACTGAGCGACTGAACTGAACTGACTGAACTGGTGAAAGCACTGTGTTTTCTAGCTCTTGGGAAAACAG
Source organism: Capra hircus (assembly GCF_001704415.2). Lineage (NCBI taxonomy): Eukaryota > Metazoa > Chordata > Mammalia > Artiodactyla > Bovidae > Capra > Capra hircus. Next base: position 44,189,707 of record NC_030822.1, on the reverse strand, counting down.
GTTGGTAAATTAGAACCAGTACGATTAAATACAGACACCTGGGGGCAGAGTCAGGAGACTACTAGCTTCTGAAAATTCCCCCAAATCTGAGGAAAGTTGTGTATTATCCCACAGTGTAGAATCAAGTGATTGAGGTGATTTCACTGGACTCATTAATCAGGGAGGCCTCAGCTTTCATCTGGGTCACAGCAGGAAAGAAAGCAACACATAAACTGGCCTGTGGCTCCTGCTAGTAGAATTCCCTGAACTTCAGGCTGGTTGCATGAGCCACCGTCCACTCAGGCCTCTCTGCTTACCTAGCAGTTATCTGGGGCTGGTCTGTTTTTGTTTCTTTTTTAATTGGAGTGTAATTGCTTTACAATATTGTGTTAGTTTCTGCTGTACAACAAAGTGAATCAGCTACACATATACATAAATCCCCTCTCTCTTGAACCTCCCTCCCGCCCACCCCCAACCTATCCTCCAGGTCATCACAGTCTGTTTGCTGTCCTGTGTTTTCACCATCTTCTCTTCATCACCAGAATGGTCTGGTCACTTCTGATGTCAGCTCTTATCATCCCCCAACAAGGGATGTCACAAGAAAGTATATAGATATGTGCTCTCATCCTAGAGTCTAAGAATTTAGGGAAGGGAGTCAGCAGTGTGGCCCTTGGTGGTTAGGTGTCTAATTTGCCCTTGAAGGAGGCCAGATTAGGCAGGCAGGGCCTTAGGCAAAAGTGGGGCTCAGGCAGGAGGAATAGTTTTGGGGAGCAGAGGTGTAGACTTGCCAAGACAGTTGGAATATAACCAGGACAGAGGGGAAAAGCAAATATATTCCAGGAATATATGTCAGCGATTGAACCTTAGAAGTCAAATCCACATTAAGTTCAAGGAATAAGGGATGGTCAAACATGGAAGAAGGGGCCCAATTTCAGAAGCAACTAAATACAGGAACACAGCAAAGACAGGGCCAAGGCAAGAATGTCCGAAAGGAATGGGATTTCTAGCCATAGTGCTAGGCTACCTGTGGTTAAGTTAACCTCTCCTCAGTGAGGGATAGAGGTTGCCCTGCACGTGGAAACATACCTTTTTATGTGCATGTGGTAAGATACACATAAGGGTTACTACTTTAACTATTTTTCGTGTGTGTTCAGTGGCAGTGAGTTCATTCACAATTTAGTGCAATATCACCAGTCTCCATCCTCAGAGCTTTTGCATCATGCTTTATTGACTATGCCAAAGGCTTTGACTGTGTGGATCACAATAAACTGTGGAAAATTCTGAGAGAAATGGAAATACCAGACCACCTAACCTGCCTCTTGAGAAATCTGTATGCAGGTCAGGAAGCAACAGTTAGAACTGGACATGGAACAACAGACTGGTTCCAAATAGGAAAAGGAGTATGTCAAGGCTATATATTGTCACCCTGCTTATTTAACTTATATGCAGAGTACATCATGAGAAATGTTGGGCTGGAAGAAGCACAAGCTGGAATCAAGATTGCTGGAGAAATATCAATAACCTAAGATATGCAGATGACACCACCCTTATGGCAGAAATTGAAGAAGAACTAAAGAGACTCTTGATGAAAGTGAAAGAGGAGAGTGAAAAAGTTGGCTTAAAGCTCAACATTCAGGAAACTAAGATCATGGCATCCGGTCCCATCACTTCATGGCAAACAGATGGGGAAACAGTGGAAACAGTGGCTGACTTTATTTTGGGGGGCTCCAAAATCACTGCAGATGGTGACTGCAGCCATGAAATTAAAAGACGCTTACTCCTTGGAGGGAAAGTTATGACCAACCTAGACACCATATTAAAAAGCAGAGACATTACTTTGCCAACACAGGTGCATCTAGTCAAGGCTATGGTTTTTCCAGTGGTCATGTATGGATATGAGAATTGGACTATAAAGAAAGCTGAGTGCCAAAATATTGATACTTTTGAAGTGTGGTGTTAGAGAAGACTCTTGAGAGTCCCTTGGGCTGCAAGGAGATCCAACCAGTCCAACCTAAAGGAGATCAGCCTGAGTGTTCATTGGAAGGACTGATGTTGAAGCTGAAACTCCAATACTTTGGCCACCTGATGTGAAGAGCTGACTCATTTGAAAAGACCCTGATGCTGGGAAAGACTGAAGGTGAGAAGAGAAGGGGACGACAGAGGATGAGATGATTGGATTGCATCACCGACTCAATGGATATGAGTTTAAGTGAACTCCGGGAGTTGGTGATGGACAGGGAGGTCTGGCGTGCTGTGGTCCATGAGGTCACAAAGAGTCAGACAGGACTGAGAGACTGAACTGAACTGAACTGAACTGAATCTGAAACTTTGTACGCGTTAAACAACAGCTCCCTGTTTCCTGCTCCCTCCTGCCCCTTGTAGCCACTCTTCTACTTTTTGTTTCTATGAATTTCACGCATCTGTGCTGCATGCTAACTCGGTTCCGTCATGTCCAACTCTGTGCAACCCTATGGACTGTAGCCATCAGGCTCCTCTGGCCATGGAGTTTTCCAGGCTAGAATACTGGAGTGGGTTGCCATGACCTCCTCCAGGGGGTCTTCCCCACCCAGGGTTTGAAACCAAATCTCTAATGTCTCTTGCCTTGACAGGCGGGCTCTTTAAAAACACTAGCACCACCTAGGAAGCGCTGCTCATCCAGTACTTCAAGTAAGTGGAATGATACAATATTTTTCCTTTTATGTCTGGTTTATGAAACATATTTTTAAAATATCCCCTCAAAGTTCCTAAGGAACATGGCATACATGCCCCGGGGTCATGTCTCAAGTAGATCTGCAAGTAAACCAACCACCAGCCACTTATCCACCACTGGTTCTGATTTTCCCTTTGAGGGAGATGAGTGCAGTCAAGAGGAAGGCATCTACCTTCTCACTTTTCATTGTGTTTGCTGGTGCTGCCAATTTGCCTCCTCTGCCCCCCAACCTTGATCACTACTCCCAGTGTTAGCTCTGTTTAATTGCACCACAGCCCTCTTTAACCCCAAAGTGGTATGAAATTGCTGTTCTAAAGAGTGAAACGTTTTTCAACAAACCTTAGGTAGTCTGGTATCTAAACAAGTGTGTCTCATTTGTTTCTCACTCTGTGATACCATCTACCTCAGCCTCCCTCACCTGCTTGGTGTGTGCCCAGAGATATCCCCTTCTGCTACCCACTACCACTCTGCTCTCACCTACATCCTGCTCTGCTTTCCCAGCACCTCTGCCCTCCCCTGGGATTAGGGCCTATTTCATCATTCCCACTCTATTCAAAGTTATCATCCATCTGTGTAGGGTCTCAATCATTAGTTCCCATGGTCATTACTATCCTTTATCCTAGAAGGTCTAAGAGTCTTCATGTAGGACTTCCAGTAGTTAAGAATCCATCTGCCAATGCAAAGGACACAGGTTCAATCCTGGTTCAGGAAGACCCCACGTGCCACTCAGGGCCACTAAGCCCGTGCCCCTCAACTACTGAGCTTGTGCTCTAAAACCCATGAGTTGCAACTACTGAGCCCAGTGCTGCAGCTACTGGAGGGCATACACCCTAGAGCCCAGGATCCACAATCAGAGACGCCCAAGCACCACGACAAGAGAGTAGCCCCTGATCACCAGAACTAGAGAAACCCCGTGCACAGCCATGATGATCCAGCACAAAGATAAATAAATACATAAATATAATAAATAGATTATAAAAATTTATAAAGAGCCCTCATGCGATCAGACCCCTGGTGGCAGCACTGACCTCCCAGAACTCTCAAGGTAACATGCAGTTGAGCCTCACCATGGCCCTTGGAACTCATGAATTTTATTTTTGAAAGAGATAAAGGAGGGGCAAGTTGAAGAGTATGGTTAAATGACCAGACACTGTCAGAGGGCTTTGCTGAAAGGCTGTTGGCAACTATAGAGGGTCAAAAACTATCCTCAGGGTCTGAAAGTGAACACTGCACAGAAGGAAAGTATATTTTGCTTTGACAAAATCAGATCCTAATTGCTTCGTCTACTAGGTGGGTGACCTTCAAAAATGATTTAATCTGGATAACCCACAGTTTTCTTATTTGCAAAATTGAAAAATAGAGTACAAAGCATATAGGGTCTATCCTATATGGATTCATATTGGCTGTGAGAAACAGAAATACAATATAAACAGTTTCAACAATATTCTTTTATTTTTCTTTCACACCAAAGTCCTGAAGTAGAAACTCCAGAGCTGTTCCACAGTGTCCTCAGGGACCCAGGGCCACCTCACTGCTCTCCATACCTTCTGTGTGGCCTCATGGTCCTTGATTGTGACTAGACTGGCAACCATTGCATCTGTCTTCCATGAAGCAGGCTGGACAAAGGGATGAAGAAAGGGTAAACGACATGTACCATTTGTCTTTTGAAGAAAATTGCCAGAAGCTGCCATACAATATTTCTGCTTACATCTCATTGACAAGAATGTAGTCACATAATCACATCTAAGCTGCAAGGGAGGCTGGGAAATTCCAGGCAGCCTTGTGCACAGTTAAAAATCAGGAATCCTATGACCATGAATGAGGAACAAGGTGGGTTTGGAGGGGGGGCATTCTGAGGCTCTGTTACATGAGTTACTTATTGTAAAGATTAATGTACTCCATCAATAAATGTTGGCTATTTTTAATAGACCTCCTTGAGGGATTGCTAAGGAGTAACTCAGGGAAGCAGAAATAAGAGTGTCCCCAAATGAAGGGGCTTCCCAGGTAGCTCAGATGGCAAAGTATCTGCCTGCAATGCAGGAGACCTGGGTTTGATCCCTAGGTTGGGAATATCCCCACATAAAGAGAAGACGTACCTTTCATTTTACCCTTTGTTAAGATAATAACCCAGACATTGTAGTCTATGAGGTGCTAACTTAAAATTTTCAAAGTTGTTATTTCCTTTATTTCATAGGGCTCTGCTCACTCTGAAAGTATCTTATTGACTCACACTGAGCCAACCAGTGTCATGTCTAGGCAGACTCTCAGAAGTCTGTCTAGATATATCAATATCAAAAGATCAAAGATTTTGTAAAAGATTTTCAAAAGACCCAGGTCCAATTCCTGTTGGGGAAGATCCCCTGGAGAAGGAAATGCAACCCACTCCTATATTCTTGCTTGGTGAATTCCATGGACAGAGGAGCCTGCAGGTTATATAGCCTTGGGGTCACAAGAGTTGGACACGACTTAGTGAATAAACCACCACCACTACTTTCCTCCCAAAGCCTCTGATCACCTTCAATGGATGATCAAGGCACTGGAAGAATTGATTGATTAGCTGGGCACAACTAGGACAGAATTCTGGAACTGTAGAGATGTGGAGGTCAGATTCCAGTCTCGTAGCCTTTAAGAGTCTATGTTAGCAGAACTACTTCCCATCTTTCCCTGTTGAAATATTATATTGATCCCAATATATAAAACTGGTAACAGTAGAGCTGGTCTGATTAAAGGTGGGGAGAGCCCAAAACCCAGTCCACCCTTCTTGCCTCTTACCAAACACCTTCAACCCTTACATGTAGAGTCCCTGGGTATCTCCAAGAAACTCCAGGGCTCGTTCCACTAACCTCAGTTTGAATGTCCTTATTCTGATCCATTCTCTTGCTTTAAAAGCTGGTCATGTGAAAGGGAAAGGAAAAAGTTTTAGAGTCAGACAGTCCAGGTGTCACACTTTGAGATATTATTAGTTGTGTGACTCTTGGGCCTCAATTTTCACATTTGTAAAATGGAGTTGATGAAAGCTGCTTTCCTGCGTTCTAATAAGATTTAAAGTGAGTTTATGAATATAAAGTTCCCAGCACAGAGCAGCTTCTCAATAAATGCTAGCTCCGTTTCTTCTTTTCTCTCCCCTTAAGGTAGGATGATAGCTAGCACATCTTTAACATAGTTTAACATCTTTTCCCCACCACACTGAGCACTGTGCGTGTAGATGAGTGTGCCTTTATGCATGCGTCTAGAAACATACAGGTCACCACTGGAGAGTTTTCAGTACTGGCAGCTAACGATTACTGTAGTGTGTGAAAACTGTCCTCAGGCATTAATTAAGTTAATGAAAGTGCTATCAGATAAGACTGGGATAGTATAGAATGAACAAATTGGCTTCTTACATTTGTATTTTTTTTTTCCACAACGTGTGGCATGTGGAATCTTAATTCCCTTATAAGGGGCCGAACCTGTGGCCCCTTCAGTGGAAGCAGGGTCTGAACAACTGGGTCACCCATGGAATCTTAACCACTGGGCTACCACTGGAAATCCCTGTTTGAAAATATTAATCAAAAAAATGGAGTCTATTAATATTAGCCTGGCTATCGCAATAAAGAATATGAATGTTTTTGAAGAAATAATAATTTCTCCTACCTACCTATTTGGGTAGAGCAGCCAGAGCACCCTCACGCTCAGTATAAGGCACTTTGGATCACTTTATTTAAAAGTGAAGGGGAGGGACCAGTCAGGCTAGAGACCAGCACCTTAGTATGGGGTTCAAGAATCCCAGCACAAAGAGGATGGCTCAGGCCTGGCATCCGAGGGAGCTTACTCATTCTAGAATCAGAGAGCAGGGCACAGTGAGTAATGGTTGTTGAAGGCCCCCAAAGACATCCACATGCTATCTCTGGAACCTATGGATATGTAATATGACATGGCAAGTGGGAATTCTGGAATTAAGGCAAGGTTGCAAATGGAATTAAGGTTGCTAACTGGCTGACCTTAAAATAAGGAGATTATCCTGTATTACTCAGGTGGGCCCAATGTAATCATAGGGTCTTGAGTGTGGAAGAGGAAGAATCAGAAGAACATGTGTTGATGGAAGCAGAGGCTGGAACATTTCAGTGTGAAGACGCAACCTGCCGTTGCTGGCTTTAAAGATGGAAGGGGGCCATGAACCAAGAACTGCAGGTGGTCTTTAGAAGCTGGAAAAGGCAAGGAAACATTACCCCCTCTGAGGCCTCTAGAAAGAAAGAAAACCCTGCTGACACCTTGATTTTAGCCCAGTGAGATCTATTTTGGTTTTCTAAACTGCAGAACTCTAAGGTAATAAATTTGTGTTGTTTAAGCCACCAAGGTTGTAATAATTTGACACAGAAGCAGTTGGAAGCTAATACACTGGGTGATGGGCAAACACTGGGAGATTACACAAGGCAGTGGTAGGCGGGAGGCATCCATGAGCCCAGCTGTGGAAAACAAATATCACAGAAGCTGGGGAGGTGAAGCCCAATGTGTCAAGGCTCACAATAGCTTAACAGCCATCTCTCTGGGTCATTGGTTCATTTCTTGGGTAAGTTGGAGATGGCTACTCCTTACCCCTTCAAGCCTGCTGAAGTAGGGCAAGAGGAAATATGGGCACACTTTCCCAAAGTGAGACTTCAGTGCCTTTTTTAAGCAGTCACCAAATGATCTCAGGAATGAATGATCTCCAGAGGCCCCACTCTGGTCCCTGCTGGGCAATCCTGCAGGTGTCCTGACACTTCCACAGTCAGGATTGCTTCTCAGACCCAGGCTCACATGTCCCTGTGAGTACCTGTCTTCCTCTTACAGATTCTTCAAAATTCTGTATATTTTGCTTTCATTCTCAGAGCTGAGAAGGAAAGGAAATATCTCACCAGGTGCAAGAAAATACCGCAAGATGATAGCATTATGAATAATAGCAATAGATAGCATTTGAGGTTCCTAAGCAGGCTTCACAAAAACATCATAGACCTCACTTCTTTTAATGATTGTGAGAATCATAATCTGATAGAGTGCATACCATTAATATCTGCATCTTACACATAACTAAAATCCGGAGAGATTAAAGAGCCTGCCCCAAACCACAGACCTAGAACATGGTGACTCAGTTCAGTCTTACTCCAAAGCCCATGCCTTTAGTCACAGTCCTCCAAGGCCTTGAGTGCCACACTGCTCCAGAACCCACTGCAGAGTGGGAAGCCCCAGCTTCCAGTGGTCCTCCCAATACCAGGGCAGAGATTTTGACTGAAAACCACTTCCAATAATAAAATAATAAACCTGGTTCAGATATCTAATGTTCTTTCAACTCTAACTGTCATTCCACACTGGTGCACCGAGCGACTTTCCCTTCTTAGGTTCCCAGTCAAATATATCCGTGTCTCCCCGGGCTAACTTCTTTTCCCTATTTCCTCACAAACCTCATCTGCTATGACTTGCGTGTGAGAGAAAGGAAAAAGGAGCTGGGAAGAGGAAGATGAATTGGGCTGGGCAGGTAGAGGGCTAAGAGTCCTGAGCCCTATGTGAGAATGGGCAACACGGGTGCCCACAGATTAGAAGCTAAAGGCTGGAGTCCTTTAGTTCAGAGTTAAGACGAGTTCCCAGCTCAGGCAGCATACCCCATGCCTCGTCTTCCCTGTACGCCTTGACTCTATTCCTGCTTGGGTTTCCCAGATCCATCTTACCAGAGGTAAAGAGGTAAGCCATAGGAGAGAACATGAAGAGAAATGAAAAGAGGCAGAGAGATTCAGTCAAATGCTTCTCTATTCGGTTTCATGTACAGTTTCTTGACTGCTTACCCCCAAACACTCCTCCTCAGCTGAAAAGCTCTGCCCCTGCTATACTGGCCCCTGCTTCGTGCCAGTAAGGATTCCATTCTGTCACTGGCCTATGTCAGAGCTCTTTCTCCCTAGGGAAAATAGATGGCAATCTAGGAGGCCAGGCATTCACTGAACAAAATCATGAGCAACATTGAGCCAACAGTGTTCTAGGCACAGGTGATAGAAAGATGAACAAGAAGGCTGTTCCCATCAAAATGAATCTTTCAGGAACAGTCTTACTATGTAAAGGAATCCAGAAAGCCTTTCCAAAGCCAGACACTCAGAGCTACCTTAAGGGTCTAGGCTTTGAAACAGACTGAAACTCAGTATAAACTCTAAAATTCCTTAAGCCTGGCAACTTGGACCCTCCAAGTATATGCTTTCTTTCTTTCTTTCTTTTTTTTTTTTTTTTGAGTATAATTGCTTTAAATGGTGCAGTAGTTTATGTATACATATATCCCCTCCCTCTTGAGCCTCCCTCCTACCCGCCTTATCCCACCCTCTAGGCCATCACAGAAGAGCAAGCTGAGCTCCCTGTGCCACACAGCAGCTTCCCACCAGCTATTTTACACATGGTAGGATATACATATATGTCAATCTTACTCTGCCAATTCATCCCACCCTCCCCTTCAAACCCCCATGTTCACAAATGTGTTCTCTATGTCTGCATCTCTATTCCTGCCCTGAAAACAGGTTGATCAATACCATTTTCCAGATTCCATATATATGCATTCATATATGATATTTGTTTTTCTCTTTTGGACTTAACTCTGTATGATAGACTCTAGGTTCATTCACATCACTACAAGCGTGTGCTTGATCTTATAAGAACACAGATCATCATACAAGATAAAAGTTTCATCTTAGATGCCAACTCTGGTAGTGATTGCCTAGAGTCCTATGTTAAAGATCAGGAAACTCCATTTGGGCTCCAGTGGGAAAACGGGTTGTGATAGAGCAGCCATGTCGGCCACATATATTTAAGGAATGGTGATGGTAAATGTGCTATGATTACAATCCCAGCCTACGCTGGATGATCTTATGTTTTTCACAGTTGTTTCACACCTGCTCATTTCCCACCTAGGCAACAAGGTGTAGGGAAAGCAATGTCATAGAGCAGAAGGAGCACCAGAAGCTGAGCGGAAGAGCTTTTTTTTCTCTTCTGAAAGGGTGGGATGAAATGAGCGCAGGTGTCTAGAATCAGAGAGGCAAGACTTTGCAGCTAGGCTCTCCACGCTCCTGTAAGTTGTCTGATCCTACACAGATCACAGTTGATTCTTGTTTTTCATGGTAGTTATGTTCTACAAATCTCTGCAAACACTGAATTAGTAAATATGAAACTATTACTCATAAGGGAGATACAGGGTTACGTTCTTGCACGTCTCCAGTGAAACATTTTCACAACCAATCAATATATAACTATATAACTTTATTCTATGTATGCTTCTGCTTGTGTGCGTGAGAGCTCAGTTGCTCAGTTGTGTCTGACTCTTTGCAACCCCACAGACTGCAGCCCGCCAAGCTCCTCTGTCAATGGAATTTTCCAGGCAAGAATACTGGAGTGAGCTGCCATGGCCTCCTCCAGGGGATCTTCACAACCCAGGGATCACACCTGTGTCTTCTGTGTCTCCTGCATTGGCAGGCGGATTTTTTACTACTAGCACATGGAAAGCCCTTGGGAAGCCCATGCTTCTGCTTAAAGGCACCTTATTAAACATGTATTAGTGGCTCATTAACATTGAACCCACAGTCAACAACACTGTAACTCATGCCCGAACAAAGCTCATCTAAAACGTTTCCTCTGTAAGGCATATCACAGCTGCTTGTACTTAGGAACACTAGGTCTCACTTTAACAATACGATTACAGGCCATTTTAAACAGTAAAATCACAAATAAACAGCACAAAAAAGTGAAAAATGTGATGCTAACTAAATTACAAAATGGAAACTTACTTACAGCGTAAGAGCTGACACAAGAAGGGAGAGCGTCGCCTTGCTTGCCTCAGCTGGGAATGTGCAAGTTGGAGAAATCAGGTTTTTTCACTGCCCTGCGCTGTCTGTGAATGACTAAAGGGCCGAGAGGATTGATTTGGGCTTACAAATAAATTTTAGTGAGTAAGAAAATTTGCAAATATGGAACCCACAAGTAATGAAGACAGACTGTACTTATCCTCTGTGAACCTCAATGATAGTACCTCCTTCACACTGCAGATTAAATAAGAGAAGGTATATAAAGTGCTTCACATGATTCCAATCAGCTCTTTATTCAAAATAGCCGCATTCACCTTTTGTACCTTGTCTGCTATGCTCAATCTGCAGAGATAAGTAGATACTATGAGATTTCCTGACAATGTGCCATCTTTATCCCTGGAGTATAAATCAAAAATTACTCAGTGTCCATCAACAAATGAATGATATGACTATGGAATATGTATATACAATGTAATATGTCAGTCATTAAAAGAATGAAAAGTTGCCATTTGCAATAATGTAGATGGACCTAGTGGAGAAGGCAATGGCACCCCACTCCAGTACTCTTGCCTGGAAAATCCCATGGACGGAGGAGCCTGGTAGGCTGCAGTCCATGGGGTCGCTAAGAGTCGGGCACGACTGAGCGACTTCACTTTGACTTTTCACTTTCATGCATTGGAGAAGGAAATGGCAACCCACTCCAGTGTTCTTGCCTGGAGAATCCCAGGGACAGGGGAGCCTGGTAGGCTGCCATCTATGGGGTCACACAGAGTCGGACACGACTGAAGCGACTTAGCAGCAGCAGCAACAGATGGACCTAGAGGGTACTATGCTTAGTGATATGTCAGACACATACTCTTTGTTGTCACTTATATGTAGAATCTTAAAAAAAATAAAAGAATGAATATAACAAAACAGAAACAAACTCACAGATATAGAAAATAAACTAGTGGTTACAAATGGGGAGGGGGGAGGGGGTTAGGACAACAGTATGCGGTTAAGAGGTACAAACTACTGTGTATAAAATAGATACATAAGGATATATTGTACAGCACAAGGAAATATAGCCATTATTTTATAATAACTTTAAATGGAGTATAATGTATAAAACTACTGAATCACTAAGCTGTACACCTGTAACTAATGTAATATTGTAAATCAACTATACTTCAACTTAAAGAAAAAGAAAAAAGAAAAGAAGGTATTTTGAACACCAAAAGGAGGTATTTTGGGGACACTAACATGCAGGGGTCAGCCTAGCCAGGACACCTGGGGATGGGACTGAAACAGGAAAATTACATATAGTCCCAGCTCATACAGAGTGGCACCATCTGCCATCATCTCCTCCTCTCTGATTGTCTGCTATACTTCTCAGCTTCTCTCAGCTGACAGGTTTCCTCTTTTTCTGGCTTCCTTACACCTTCATAGTTTTGGCTCGTGTGATTCTGGTTTCCATGGAGTCGCTTCCTGCCTGACTCCATGTGGCTGGTCCACACACCTGTAGTCTTTGCCTGTCTAGCACCATCCTCCCACTTCTGGTAACAGAGTAGCTGACTGTACATGAGGTTCCAGGATTCACATGTGACCCAGGCCTGGTCATTGAATCTGTCTCTCCTGAGAATTTGGTGCTTCCTCGGTTATCTTCTGTCACGTCTGTCATTAGTCTGTGTATCTTTTGGCTGCCTCCTGGTTTTTGTTTGCTCAGAGCATTTGTTTGTTCGTGGTTTCTGCTTACTCATGAAGTCTGGACACTGCCTTCTCTCCATGTCCGCTCTCACTGATGATGATAATCATGATTTTTGTCTCCCCAGTTCTGATTCCTAGAATAAAAAAATCACTGGCACAGTTAATTGCCATTTATTTGGGCAAAACTTTTATGCCAGGACACCCTAAAGGCTAATGCCCAGCTTACTGCTCAGCTGCTCCCAGGTAAAGCGCCTGTCATTGTCCAACAAGCTGGACAGGACTGTAGAGGTAAGAAGGGTGTATATGGTATTAAAAGTGGTCACCTATGTTTAAAAGTTTATATCAAGCTGGTTATCCAGATACCTATCCTTTTCTGTCACCCCAAATCCAATCTATGAAGAAATTCTATTAGCTGTACTTTCAAAGTATGTTTAGAATCCCTTCTCACCTTTCCCACTTCAATCACTTTGCTCCAACTGCACTGCCTCTCACTTGCATTGCTTCAGTAGTTACTTGCTTCTATACATAACCCCTTCCCAACACAGTAGCCAGAGTGATTCTTCTTCTTTTTTTTTGTTTTGGCTGCGCTGGGCCTGAGTTGCAGCATGTGGGATCTCTAGTTGTGGTACACAAACACTTAGTTGCAGCATGAAGGATTGAGTTCCCTGATCAGGGATTGAACCTGGGCCCCCTGCATTGGGAGCATGGAGTCTTAGCCACTGGACCACCAGGAAGTCCCCCAGAGTGATTCTTTTAAACCTAAATCAGTTCATGTCATTCCTTTGCTTCATATATGGCAACGGCTCCCCATCTCACCAGAGCAAGAGCTAAAGGCCTAGCCCTCATTATACTCGGACCTCATCGCTCCCACTTTCCCCCTTGCTCATTCTGCTTCAGCCACACTTGCTTTTCCTCTTGCTTTTTTTTCTTTTTCCTTCTTGCTTTTCCTCTAATATTCAAGACATTCTCCCACCATAGGGCCTTTGCTTTAGCTGCCCCATCTGTCTGAGGCACACTTCCTACATTTACTGACTTGACTAACCCTTTTAGGTCTTTACTCAAATCTCACTGTCTCCACAAGGCCTATCTGACCAATCTATTCAATGCTCTAACTATAGTACTACCTGCATTATAGTAAGTTCTGCAGTAGTAAATACTATGTGTGCATGTGTGCATGCTCAGTCACTTCAGTAGTGTTCGACTCTTTGCAACCCCATGCACCATAGCCCATCAGGTTCCTCTGTCCATGGGGATTCTCCAGGCAAGAATACTACAGTGGGTTGCCATGCCCTCCTCCAGGGGATCTTCCTGATCCAGGGATCTAATACAGGTTTCCTGCATCTCCTGCACGGTAGGCAGAGTCTTTACCAATGAGCCACTGGGGAAGCCCATAGTAAATACTATATATGAAAGTGAAAGTTGCTCAGTCATGTCCGACTCTTTGCGACCCCATGGACTATATAGTATATGTGTATATACCATATATAGTTCCCCACGTTTCCATTCCCTCTTACTCGGCTGTACTTTCTGTTCCTGCACTTATCACTTTCTTAATGTGGGAGAACTGGGTTCAATCCCTGGGTTGGGAAGATCCCCTGGAGAAAGGATAGGCTACCCACTCCAGTATTCTAGTCTGGAGAATTCCATGGACTCTACAGTCCATGGGGTCACAAAGAGTTGGGCACGACTGAGTGACTTTCACTTCACATATAAATTATGCTCATTATTTATTACCTGTCTCCTCCTGCTAAAATGTAAGCTCCACAAAGACAGAACTCTTTGTCTATTTTGTTCCCTTATGTATACTAAGAATTTAGAACAGTGCCTGGCCCAAGCACTCCAAAAATATTTGCTGAATTGAATTGAATTCCTCGGGAGGGAGCTATAAACATGGTAGGCACACTAAGGCTTTTCTATGCAATATAAAATATCCCTTTCAGTGAAATTTACACATATATGTATACATATCAGTAAAGAGAAAATGTCTGTGTTCAATAATCTAAGCTCCCATTCAAGAATCTAGAAAAAGTACAAAATAAATCCAAAGCAAAAGAAGGGAATAACAAAGAGAAGAAATCAATGAATTTGAAAGAAATACTATGAACAGCTCTATACACATAACTTTGACAACTTAGATGAAATGAACCAGTTCCTTGAAAAACACAAACTAACACAACTCACCCCATATGAAGTAGGTCATTTGAATAGCACTATTCAAGAAAATAATACTATTAATGAAATTCACTACTTGCCTATCAGAATGGGTAAAATACAAAGTAAGGATGCACAGAAATCAGACCACTCATACATCATGGGTAGACTACAAAATGGAAAGGACACTTTGGAAAACAGTTTGATAATATCTTTGAGAACTAAACATGCAACCACCTTATAACCAAGCAACTGCCCACCTGGGTGTAAATGCCAGAGAAATTTTATATTCACACAAAAATATGTACATTAATGTTTATAGCAGCTTTATTTGAGTAGCCAAAAGCTGGAAACCCTGATGTACTTCAAGGAGTGAATGTTTAAACAAATTGGGTGTATCCATTCATGGAATATTCAACAATAACAAAATAATGCATTATTATAAAATCTGGATCAATCTCCAGAGAATTATGCTGAGTGAGAAAACCAAAAAATACATAATGTATGATTCAATTTGCAGAACATTCTTGAAATGATAGAATTATAGAAATGGAGAACAAACTGATGGCTGCCAGAGGTAATGGCCTGGGCTGGAGTGAGGAGAGTGACAGAAAGGCGAATATGGTTATAACAGGGCAACACAGAGATGCTCCTGGTGATGAAAATGTTCTGTATCAATACCAATCTCCTAGTTGTGACACTGAACTATACTTTTGTGTGATGTTAACAGTAGGGAAAATGGGTGTTATTAGTCAGGGTTCTCTTGAAAAACAGAGCCAGGAAGATATATAGATATAGATTATAGGTACAGATATAGAAATAGACACAGACATAGAAACAGACATAGACACAGACAAAGATATAGAGATATATAAGAAGAGATTTGTTGTAGGAACTGGTTCACACGGTTGTGGAAACTGAAAGTCCCATGATCTGCTGTCAGCAAGCTGAGAACCAGGAAACCCAGTGGTATAATTCAGTCCAAGTACTAAGGCCTGAGAAGCAGGAAGGTC
The DNA here is from genome assembly GCF_001704415.2 of Capra hircus. Classification (NCBI taxonomy): domain Eukaryota; kingdom Metazoa; phylum Chordata; class Mammalia; order Artiodactyla; family Bovidae; genus Capra; species Capra hircus. The sequence goes on along the minus strand of NC_030822.1, from coordinate 44,174,381 downwards.
AATAGTGCAAGCACAAGTTCAAAGGCCTGAGAATCAGGAGACCAATAGTATAAGCCTCAATGTTAGTCCAAAGTCCCGAGAACCAGGAGCACCACGGTCCAAGGGCAGGAGAAGATGGATGTCCCAGCTTAAGTAAACTTATTCACCCTTCCTCACTCTTCCTTCACCTTCTTTTTCTATTCAGGCTCTCAGTGGATTGGATGATGCCCACCTGCGTTGATAAGGATGATCTTTTTTACTTAGTCAAATGATTCAAATACTAATCATTTCTGGAAATATACTCCTAGACACACCTAGAAATAATACCTTACCAACTATCTGGCATCCCTTAGCCCCATCAAGTTGATAGATAAAATTAACTACACACTGGGTAAAAAGTAAAAGGGATCTTTCTGTATTATTTCTTACAACTGCATGTGAATTTATGATTATCTGAAAAGAAAAGGTGAAATTTAAAAATCTTTCTATTTTAAGATACCATGGACTACATTTAATAATAGCTATTTGTGGGGTAGGGGAGGAAGAGAAATACTTTATTAAATTTAATCACTGATTGTAAAACTGTATCTCATTTTAGAAATGTCAAAATGTGGAAAAAGGTACATCTTAGAAACTAGGAAATATATTAAGTGTGCATGTTTATTTGTAAAATTAATTATACACTTCAGACATAGGGAACCACTTGGAAGTAAAAATACCAAAATAATAGCAACCAACTATAAATGGTAAGATTTTAGGCATTCTCTCTCTTTTTTTTTTTTTTAGCTTATCTGAATTGTCTCATTTTTCTACAATGAACATGTATTACTTGTATAACTTTCAAAGCACAGCATATTTTTTTCACAGTATATTTTTAAGACATGACTTGGCTCAGCCCTTAATCCCTTGCTCAAAAACTTACAACCTTAGATGTCCATAAGCAGATGAATGGATAAGAAAGCTGTGGTACGTATACACAATGGAATATTACTCAGCCATTAAAAAGAATACATTTGAATCAGTTCTAATGAGGTGGATGAAACTGGAGCCTATTATACAGAGTGAAGTAAGCCAGAAAGAAAAACACCAATACAGTATACTAACGCATATATATGGAATTTAGAAAGATGGTAATGATAACCCTGTATGCAAGACAGCAAAAGAGACACAGAGGTATAGAACAGTCTTTTGGACTCTGTGGGAGAGGGAGAGGGAGAGGGTGGGATGATTTGGGAGAATGGCATTGAAACATGTAAAATATCATATATGAAACGAATCGCCAGTCCAGGTTCGATGCATGATACTGGATGCTTGGGGCTGGTGCACTGAGACGATCCAGAGGGATGGTATGGGGAGGGAGGAGGGAGAGGGGTTCAGGATGGAGAACACGTGTATACCTGTGGTGGATTCATGTTGATGCATGGCAAAACCAATACAATATTGTAAAGTAATTAGCTTCCAATTAAAATAAATAAATTTATATTAAAAAAAAACCTACAACCAATCCTGAAATAACTAGTTTTTCAGTCTATTCACATCATAAAAATCAGTATCTCCCAAAGCAGCCCAGACAACTATAATTATTGGAAATGAGTGCTATTGCAAGCAAAGGTCTGTACTTCTTGTGCCTTCAGAGGGCTTAAGGACATGGATTTGGTTCCAGTACAGATCAATTAACCTGGCTTATTCACAGAGGAAAACGTAAAGGTACACCACCCACATGATTCACAAGGGCCAGGCACTACTCAAACATTATCCACAAGAGACACAAACATGTGAAAGCAAACAGGCGATGCAAATCCATCTCTGCTAAGCAGCCCTTCTCACACTGGGCAATTCCTCATTTCCTCAAATGGTCAGCAGAAAATATAAGCAGATTCTAAAATAGTTGTCACAATCAACAGCCAAAAACTAAGGTGCAAAAAAGCACTCACATCTGCAACCCAAACACCAAATCCCCATTATTTACCTACAATACTCACACACACACACCCCAAGAGCTATAAAGAAAACTACACAACCCTAATAACACATTGAGAGAAAATCAGGCTAGATGGAGAGCTATTTCTGCTCATAACTGGAAAGACTAAACAAATGATATGGTCATACTTCCCACTGACAAATTTAATGCAATGCTAATTAATGAGGCATCTTCTGTGGTGGCTCAATGGTAAAGAGTCCACCTGCCAATTCAGGAGACATGGGTTCAATTGCTGGGTCAGGAAGATCCCCTGGAGAAGGAAGTGGCAACCCACTCCAGTATTCTTGCCTGGGAAATCCCATGGACAGAGAAACCTGGCAGGCTACAGTCCATGGGGTCACAAAGAGTTGGACACAATTGAGTGACGGAGCATGCAAATCACAAGTTGTTTCTCGCATGAGCAAGTAGCCACCTCTGGTCCAAAACACCATGTCCAGGGCATGGCTGTTATCAGCAGGTGGTCTGTCACCCCAGACTTTCTGTTGCATCTGAGACTAGAACAACTCAGAAGCTTGTGGGCAGTTTAGGGGTCGGGAGGACTGACAGTTGAGGAAGGACTACGAAGAGATTTGAGCAGAGTCAACCCAAACACACAAAGAGCAAGATCTGAAATCAGAAGTCCAGAAAGAAATCAGTGACAGGTAGTCAGCCATGGGAACCAACGGCGTTGAAAGCCAAAGACAGTTGCAGTCACAGCGAGTAGATTCCAGAAACAGAACTGAGACAGACTGGGTCAAAAGTGGGCATTTCAGAAATGTCAAGGGGTAGCTATGCAGAGACGTGCTTACAAAGAGGGCCGAACACTGTTATTACAGTCACATTAAAGGGCTTCCCAAGTGGTGCTAGTGGTAAAGGACCCGTCTGCCAATGCAGGAGATATAAAAGACTTGGGTTCGATTGCTGGGTCAGGAAGATCCTCTGGAGGAGGGCATGGCAACCCTCTCCAGTATTCTTGCCTGGAGAATCCCATGGACAGAGAAGCCTGGCGGGCTATTGTCTAAGAGTCGGACATGACTGAAGCAACTTAGCACACACAAAGGACTGAGAGCAATCGTTGTTTATCTGAGTTTGCCCCTAATCTGCTCCTTCTTTTTGTTTTCCTAATAATTATCTTTTATTTTATGATTAATATTTTTCTTAATTTTATCTGCAGAGCTTCTCTTTTTTTAAGCATTGAAGTGATGTGTCCTTTGTAATATATTAGAATTTATTGATAAAGGGTAAGAAAAATATAAAGCTCATCTGTAATTCAATCATCCATGGCTAACCATCCAGACCTTTTTTTAATGCCTCTGTATTCATACGCACATATCTATGTTCACATGCACATTTTAAAATTTTAATTGGAGGATAATTGCTGTATAATGTTGTAATAATTTCTGCTGTACAACAATATGAATCAGCTCTGTGTATACATATATCTCTTCCCTGTAAAGCCTCCCTCCCACCTACCCCCCATATGAACATATATTAAAGCCAAAAATTACTTCAGTTCTTAAAGGGACGTAAGAAGGAAGAATCTGATAAAACTAGATTTTTTTAAAGTAGACCTATTGATAAAATTGGAAATTTCAGAAATAAATTTGAACCTACCTACAGTAAGTTAAAAACATGAAAAATATGGTGGAATAAGTGACAAATAAATGAATCTCTGTTAAACAATACAGGAGAAACTAGATACCATTTTAAAGACTCTAACTACACTTGATCTCAGCCAAAAGGCCAAAAAACAATGATAATTTCTACTATATGCCGCAATATATTTGGAGGTAATAAATAACTCAACAGAAATCTATTGTCATTTGAAGATAAAAAGTTTAAGATTATGATAACATATCTTTCCTAACAGAAAACAATATATCAATTTTAAAATATCAAAACATTTAAAGAAATTATTAATGGGTGTTGTGCTATAAAACACAAAGCAAACTATTTAATTAAAAAGTGAATTCAAGATAAAGAGCAATGGAATGAGAAACCACTGAAAATAAATGTCAAATAAATTTTGTTGTCTATAATACATAAAGGACTGATAAAAATATGAAAGACCAGTCTCCTTTTTTAGAGAGATAAATAGCCAAAAGATATAAATAACAAAAAATACAAAAGGTAAAAAACACTTGGGAAAACTCTTTGCCTCACTAATAATTAAGGAAACTGAATTTAAAACAATGATGAGGTAAAAATTCTTTCTACTACCAAAAGTAAGAAAAAACCAGTGTTAAGAGTCTAATAATTGGTAAGCAGACACTTGAACATTGCTGCAGTATTGAAAATTAGGAAAATCTTTCTTAAAAGCAACCTGGTAATAGAGCTTTTAATCCCATTACGGGAGTAAAAAAGAGAGATTTTTTAAAGCTATTTTTTATACTTGTACTACTTATTATTGTGAAAAACCAGATATAAGTAATATGCTCCAAACAGAGAGATTAACTCATTATAACATTGATAAATTAATATGGTAGAAGATTGAATTACTAATAAAAATAATAAATCTATGAACAAACTGTATTAATGGAGAAAATATATAAATAGCATGAAAATAACTTCTTGATATGAATATGTAAACATTATGTCTGTACAACAATGAAGGTTTTTAAAGTAATCAGAATCTTATAAATGGTGGATATTTTAGAATAAAGGCATTCTTTGTACTTTTTGTTGATCCATTTAGAATTTTTTTGCTTGGATCAACTCAAAGTTTGGTTAGATATACATGAAACCACAATATATACAATTTTCAATGAATTTTCTCAGATAAGCAACTACAACCTCTGGCAGATGATATATCACAATTTTCTGCCCTCCTCCAACCTATCCCCATTCTAGAACTCCTTGGAAAAGCTGAGATTTAGAATGGAAATGCCTACCAGTTAGTCAGTTATTCCTAGCTCTCTCCCCCAGGACTCAGATACTCATTCCCCTACCTGCTGTGAGAGTTTGCTGACAGCTCTCAGATGAATGTCTCTCCCAGTATCGCTCTCCCTCAACTGAAGAAAGCTACCTTGCCCGAGGTCATGCTCCTTTCTTTGGGGGCAGCCACTAATAATTACTGGCCAATGATGGAGGGGTGGATATTCATTTGGCCACACTCACTTGCCTCACGGATCGGCACCCAATGGGCTCCTATGGAAGCCTTTGATGCAACTGTATCTCTCTTATTCCTTCCTCTGTTCAACCCATTACTAAGAGAGACCAACACTGAATCCTCAATATGGCACCACTCTTCCAGGAGACCAACCAACAACTTGATGGAAAGTTGACTATCCTGGAAGGGGCTGTGATTCATTTTGACTGGAATGAATATATATTTAGGGTATAGGTATGCCTTTCCCATCCTCAGGGCCTCAGTCAGCACCACTATTTGAAGGCATGTGGATGGAGTGCTTGATCCACAAACACAGAATCCTGTAATATTTTGATTGAACCCAGGAACCCATTTCAGAGAAGGCACAACATGACCCATGACTTTGGGATCCATTCTTTCTATTTCATACCACACTATACAGAAGTTGTCAACTTGACAGTGACAAAATGGCCTTTTAAAGGTGCAGCTGCAGTACCACTTTGGAGATGATGCCTTCCAAAGATGGAGTGATATCTTCCAAGATGCAGCATAAACCATAAATCAACAAGGATTATATTAATATGTGACCGTGTTCTCAATAGTATAATACATGGCTCTGAAATCCAAGAGAAGGAAATAGGAGAGGTTCTGGCTTCTGCTTATCACTCACAATGACTAATTGTGGCATTTACACTTCCTGTCCCAGCAACACTGGAGTCTGTGTTTAGAGGCCTTGGTGATTGACTGAGTAATTTTTGCACAATTTTTATGGTAAATGGAGTAGCCACAGCCTGAGAAGGACATGGTAACCAGAGGCCCGCCACATAAGACGCTGATATGACAGTGCTGAAGGTGAGGGAAATGAAAATGGTTTGTATAGCAGGGAGACAATGAGTATAAATTGCAACCTTCGGATGAGATTGCGTGCATTCAGGGTGGTATGGTTGTAGACAAATTGCACCCTTCAGACCGGAAGCAGCACTAGGGGCTCTAGTTTATCCACTAACCTTCCTCTTGTAGATTTCCCCACGAACATAAACCAACCAGAATCCTAGAGGAGCTGTTCCCGAAACTTATTATAGTGAAAGTGAGTGGAAACAGTGCAAACGGTTGGCTGTAATGGATGCTCTGGTATGTTACTCAGATTCTTCTTCCTGAATTGAGGCAATCATTCCCTAAGCTGCTAGTAATGTTGGCAGCCGATGGCTCTCAGATGGGTCTCTCTTCTGATATTGTTCTCAGTTGGAGAGAGTCACTTTGTCCAAGCTCATAGGCAGCCTACAACTAATGACTGGTCTATGCCCAAGTATGAATGCCCAGTCCTCTTTGAGCCAAGGCAGGACAGAGTTCCCCAGAGGATTGGCAGGCCGACCTTTGTTGTGACCACTCTGCCATCCTTTTATGCAGTCCTACTTCCTGCACTCCTTTGCTGGCATTGAATCCCTGGGCACTCTCCAGAAAGCTTCCTGCATGTGAATATCTACCTCAGAGTCAGTTTCTAGGGGACTCAGTGTGCAACAGTTCATTGTTTTTTCATTTTGTTTTATTTTAACAGAAAAGATTATCTATCCACAAGTCTTTGCGTGACCATCATATAGACATTAAGAATCCCTGGGTGATCAGTATCTGGAAAGTACATTGTCCTCACCAGCACCACTGACACTATTTCCTCTCCTTTTGAGACTGTTTTCCTGGGGCTCCGTTGTGTGTGCAGAATGTTAGAAGCAATCAGGAAAACTTACAGTTCTGCTTCTATCTAAAGGTCATTTCCTTTCTTCTTCTGCTCTCTGGTTGTGAGAGTCTCTGAGCTTCTCTATCCCATCCTTCCAGGAAGCCATTGGTTCCACTATCGGGCACTTTCTCACTCCACTCACAGTCAAATAAGTTCTAGATGCTGACAGAGTTGTGGGAATCTCTACAGGGTCACCAGGAGGAGGGGAACTTAAGTTCTTCTAGCTGTCAGTCACCATCTTGATTTTGTTTCTTTCCTTTGCTCCCATAGCTTTTCTCTCTTGATCAGAGAGTTAAATCACTTACTCACTCCACTGTATCTTTTTTTCTTTTTTTAAGGAATGATGTTTTATTTATTCCTTTAGCCTCCCCGAGTAACATGTGGGATCTTAGCTCCTTGATTAGGGATCAAACCTTGCCCCCTCCATTGCAAGCACAGTCTAAACTACTGGACTGACAAGGAAGTCCCTTACTCCACTATATCTTCAAATCCCTCTGTCTGCTATGATTCAACATCTTTTTGCTGTAAATCTCTGCATCACACTTTAAAATTTTATTATTATTATTGTAGTATTACACCATAAGGGCTTCCCCAGTGGGTCAGCAGGTAAAGAATCCACCTGCAATGCAGGAGACTCAAGACACATGGGTTCCATCCCTGGGTCAGGAAGATCCCCTGGAGTAGGAAATGGCAACCCATTCCAGTATTCTTTCCTGGGAAAGCCCATGGACAGAAGAGCTTGGGGCTGCAAAGTTGGACACGACTGAGCCACACATATATATACACATCACACTTTAAAAGTTCTAAAAGACAAAGCTACAAATGAAAATGAAGCTTTTTACCTCTTCGTTCTTTCTTTCCTTCCTTCTATCTTTCAGGATATTTCTTGTGTACCAACTCTGAGTCATCTCTTAAGGGAAGCTGGGCTATATATACTTGAACTTAGTTTGTTATTAATGTGACTGTAATCTAAAAAAAGATGTACAACATGAAATTTGTGAGTTATGTTTTATTTGGGGCAAAATGAGGACTGCTGCCTGGAAAATAGCACTTCAGATAGCTCTGAGTGCATGTGTGTGCATGCTAAATCACTTCAGTCATGTCCAATTCTTTGCAACCCCTGGACTATAGCCACCAGGTTCCTTTGTCCTTGGGATTCTCCAGATAAGAATACTGGAGTGGGTTGCTGTACCCTCCTCCAAGTGATCGTCCCAACCCGGGGATCAAACCCGCATCTCCTAAGTCTCCTGCATTTGCTGGTGGGTTCTTTACCACTAGCACCACCCAGGAAGCCAGAGAGCTCTGAGAGACTACTCCATAGAGGTAGTAGAGGAAGGCCAATATGTAAGATTTTGGTGAAGAGGGGAGTTCAATGCAATCAAGCACTTACTTTATCAGAGGTTTTCTGCTAGTCACAAAGTGCTGATGTCATCATGAAGGGATTTAGAGCTTTTCTAGAGGGGGAAGATGCAAAGACTGGGATCATGAACACAGTTCCTGAAACTACCTAACTATCTAAAGACCTGTTCCATGAGTTTCCCTGGAACACAGACTGCCTCAGTCTCCACCCTGAACTCCCTTCAGGGCATATCTAAGGTCAACAGCTGCAGTAGCACAGGGCTCAATCGCCACAGAGGCAGATGGCAAATGCCCTTGGCAAGTGCTAGTTTGTAGCTGACATGACATTAGGGACACAACCATTTCTTCTTGAGATGGCCCTAGCGGCCAAACTTGGCAGCAAATTACAGGTCTATCTGTAGTACATCCCACTGGGGCAACAACCCAGAGCTCTTGCCCTGAGATGGAAAGTATATTAACAGCCTTCTCCTTGTGTAGGAAGGTCTCTAAGTTTTGTAAAGGCCCACTATATTTACTTTAGTAAAGTGAAATATCCCTAACCAGTAGATTTCTATCAACCAGCCACTTCTCAAAGACCGACTGGACAAGGAAGCTGGAAATCACAACTCGGCCCCCTTCCCAGCGACTCCTTAAGACATCAGGGTGCACTTCTAAATTAAGAGTCACATAAAATTGAAACTCCTTCATCCTCACATTGCTGTTGACCTTAGCCCTAAAGCCTGGACACACTTCTTAACTTTTCTACAACCTCCAGACCTCTGACCTTTAAATCATTCTTCATATATAGCCTTGATTCTCCCTCAGGACATAGCTTGGGATCAGCAGAGGGAACTACTGCTCCTCTTCATCACATTATTTCAAAGCACTGTCTTTTTAAGTGGAGAAACATGTAGAAAGTAGACAAAGATTGTGACTTTGGATATAATTATTCCTCTGGTTGCAGAGATTCTCTTGCTTTTCTTCATCTTTTGTATTCTACCATGGACACCATTTCTCTGACTTTGCCTTCAAACTTTTGTTTTGGTCCTGAGTCAAAATTCAGGCTCCCTCATATGGGACAAATCAAATAAAGCTGAAAAAAAGGAAGATAAATTGCACCACAGAACCCTGGAAACTTCTGAAATTGAAGGCACCAAGTGATTTTGAAGATGGGAATGTGGCATGTGAATGGAAAGAAAAGATTATTTGAATGTCTTTATAATCATCCATTAGATCCCTAGATTATCCCCAAAGCACAGCCAAGTGACTTCCTAAAAGAAAGTGACAGTCACTCAGTCATGTCTGACTCTTTGTGAATTCCTGGACTGTAGCCCGCCAGGCTCCTCTGTCCATGAGATCTTCCAGGCAAGAATACTGGAGTAGGTTGCCATTTCCTCCTCCAGGGGATCTATATGACTCAGGGATCAAACCCAGACCCGCTGTGTCTTCTGCACTGCAGGCGGATTCTTTACCACTGGGCCACCAGGAAAGCCCTTACAAAGGTTACCTAGAAGAAGTCAGGCAGTTTCTCTTGAGAGACTGGGTCAAAGGTTCTTTGCCTGGGGCATGAGACCTCCCTGAAGACAGGGGGATTAGATGGAGGTCTCTGTAAGGAATGATGAGCTCCCTGCCGCCCCACCCTCCAGCCTTTACCCCCAATACTCTCTAGAAGCCAGGTTCATAAACTCCCATGTAAAAAGATTTCTTTGACTATCTGACTAACCAGCCTAAGAGAAAATATCTATAAATAAGGACATTTGAAGGTACCTTCCACTGCCCCACCCCCAAACATGACACTACTGCAAAGCTCAACAGTCCAATACACTCTGCACATTCACAGAAGGGGCATTTAAGTGCCTCACTCTTAAATATGAATAGGCAGCCATTTATGAAAAATCACAAATGTAAATACAAACAAAAAGAATTCAGAGGGAGATGATAATGGTGGAAATAAAAGAAAATGTCAAGCACTAAAATGAGTGCCCTTAGAGAAGTATGGGAAAATGAATAAGAACAGTATGCTATTTAAAAACAAAGCAAAACAAAAACAGGGACAGGAAGGAAGGGGCAATCAGGGAACTAGAAAGAGCTCTAGAAAGTAAAAACATGATGGGACTTCCCTGGCAACCTAGTGATTAAGGCCCCATGCTTCCATTCCAGGGGGTGCAGGTTCCATCCTTGGTCAGGGAACTAAGACCCCCTATGCTGTGTGGCATGCCACACACCCCTCCAATAAAAAAGAAAAGAAAAAAATATGATAGGAGATTTAAGACAAAGAAAATCTCCAAGGTGGGGGGGAAAGGAAAGATAAGAAGAAAATCAGATCAGTTTGAGTGATTCAACAACTGAATCAAAAGTTCTAGGGTGAACAGAAAAAATGGAGAGGAGGAAACTCCTAAAATAAAAATATACATGATAATTTCTCAAAACTGAAGGAAACATATTTTCAGATCAAAAGGGCCCACAGTGTTAAAGTTCATTTTGTACAGTGGATGAGAAAAGACCCTAATCTAAGGTGCCATCATCATGGAATTACAGAATGTTAGGAAGAAAAGGAAGATCTCAAAACCTTGCAGAGAGGAGAAAAATAATCTTCCAGTCCCACAGGAGGTACCTAGGGTCAAACTCTCAATGGCAATGTGGAAAGCTAGAAGACAGAGAAGCAATGTATTTAAATTCTAAGGGAAAATTATTTCCAACCTAGAATTCTATACCCAGACTATCCATTTAAATGTGCTACTAAATAAAAAGGCATTTCAAACATGCTAGTCCTAAAAAACAATTTACCTTTCATGAACTTTTTCTCAGGAATCTATTGCAGGATGTGTTCCACCAAACAAAGTGAGCAAAACCAAGAGGAAAATATGAGTTCCAGGAAACAAGAGACCCAGTAAAAGAGAGATGCAGAGAGACTTCTCAAAATTATGAAAAAAGGAAGTCACAGGATGACAATTGGGCAGCTAGCCTGGAAAGCAACAAGCCCAGACTGAAGCTGGACAATGAAAAGCTCCAGGATGACATCCAGAAGAAATGTCTGTGAGAAAACAAACAAAACTGATAGAGTGAGAGATTTATAATTCTGTCAGAGGGCTTAGGCAGAAATTAGTGACTGCTCTATGGAAACAGAAGTTAAAAAAAGACAATTATTAACCTAAGGAAAAACAAAATGACTATATAAGACACAAAGTGAACAGCAATCAGTTCACCTGTGAACAATATTTCCATAAGCATAATAATATAAACACTGAAAATGGGTTTAATCAAAATTGTGATATTATTACAATGGAAGGATAGTTATAGGTGAAAGGTGTGTGTTATAGAGAGTACTGTAAGAAAACAAAATTCTACTCTCCATAATAAGAAATCAGGAAATAATGCTTAAACTGAAAAGTCAACTGAAAAAAAATCACAAGCACCAGATGAAAGAGCTAAAAGATGTGACCTTAATTGGCTCTACAGAGTGGAAATCAGAAGTGGGGAGGAGTGGGCAAAGGGACTGTCATTTTGTCTTGTTACTTTTGGTAAAAGCCTTCTGTTTGACTTTTTATACTGTCTGATTTTTTAAAAGACTAAAGCAAAAAGAAATAAGTTAGGGAGGAAATGAGGGAGAAGAGAAAATAAGGGTAGAAAAATAAGATGAAGTCAGAAGTACAATAACATTAGATCCAGTACACATCACTGCTAAAGATAGGCTGAAAATTGGGTTCTGAGCTTTTTAGCAGCCAGCACAAAGTGGGAAATGTAATCACTTATACAGTTTCACAATGTCCAAGAGATAAAAACAAACCACTTAGTCAGGAGAAATATATCTATTCCTGGTACTGAGATCTGAGAGGTAGTTTTCCCATCTGTCCTCCTAAAGAGGACACCATGTGACGTAGTGAACCACATCCTCATCAACTTGCCTACAGTAGATACAATAGGTTTATAGAGCTATTTCTTATCATATCTTTCAACATGGTTTCATGGTAAAATGCCAATGCAAAGTTCAGTAAAATCAACTCTGTGAGGAGATAAAAACTGGTTCACTTCAGAAAGACAATAAAACACAGTGTCTAGTGTGTGGGCCTGGGTTCCAAATCCACCTCTTAAAAAAGTTACTCAGCTACTCTGTCAGTTTTCTCATCTATAAAATGGGGCATAAATCATCTCCTAGGAGTTTGTGAGGTTTAAATAAGTGTATACTTGTGAAGTACTTAAAGCAATGCCTGGCATATATAAGCACTCAAAAAAAAAAAAAAAGAGCTATTATTCAGAGAGAAAAAATTTAATGGATCTTAGATGTTAACACCATAGTAAAAAAAAAAAAAAAAAAAAAAAAAAAGCAGTGTGATACCAGTGAGGAGACAGATAGATAGAGCTACTGGAGTAGTACAGAGAAATAGACTCACATAAGCAAGGCCAACTGATCTTCAACAAAGCTGTAAAACAACTCAATGGGGGAAAGATAGCCTTTTCAACAAATGGTACTAGAGCCATTGGACATTCATACAGGCAAAGAAATGAACTTCAACTGAAGCTTACCTTATCCAAAAATCACTCAAAATGAATCACAGATTTAAATGTAAAATGTCAAACTACAATACTATTAGATGAAAACAAAGCAGAAAGTTTTTGGAACCTAGAACTAGGTGAAGAACTCTTGGACATGACACTGAAAGCATAATCCGTAAGAAAAAATTTGATAAATTGGACTCATCAAACTTTAAAACGTTTTGGTCTGCAACACATCCTCTTCAGAGAATAAAAAGACAAGACACAGAATGGGAAAATGTGTTTGCAAACCAGAAAATATTACAAAAGTACTGCAAACCAAATATCTTCAAAGGACCATAAAGTGAAGTCTCTCAGTCGAGTCTGACTCTTCGTGACCACACGGACTGTAGCCTGCCAGACTTCTCCATCCTTGGGATTTTCCGGGCAAGAATACTGGAGTGTGTTGCCATTTCCTTCTCCAAAGGACTATAAAGAACTCTCAAAAATCAATAGTAAGAAAAAACAATCCAATTAGAAAAAGGGCAAAAGAGAAGAGGTATTTCTATAGAGGTGATATACAGGTAGTAAATAAAAATGTGTTCAATATTATTAGCCACTGCTGCTGCTGCTGCTAAGTCACTTCAGTCGTGTCCGACTCTGTGCCACTAGGGAAATGCAAAACTAAAAGCACAATGAAACATCTTCATACATCTACAAAAGTGGCTAAAATGAAAATAGTGACAAAACCAAATGCTGAGAGAACAACTGATTCTATTATATATTGCTGGTAGTAAAGTGAAATGGTTTAGCTAATCTGCAGAATAGTTTGGCAATTTCTTAAAAAAATAAACATATACTTACCATACGACCCAGCAATCACTCCCCTAGGCATTTATACAGAGAAGTGGGAATTTAAGTCCATACAAAAACATACACAGAATGTTTCCTGTATGTTTATTTGTAATAGGCTAAAATTGGAAGCAACCCTAATATCCTTCAGTGGGTGACTAGTTAAGATCAGTTCAGTTCAGTTCAGTCACTCAGTCATGTCTGAACCTTTGTGACCCCATGAATTGCAGCACGCCAGGCCTCCCTGTCCATCACCATCTCCCGGATATAACTCAGACTCATGTCCATCTAGTCCATGATGCCATCCAGCCGTCTCATCCTCTGTCTTCCCCTTCTCCTCCTGCCGCCAATCTCTCCCGGCATCAGAGTCTTTTCCAATGAGTCAACTCTTTGCATGAGGTGGCCAAAGTACTGGAGTTTCAGCTTTAGCATCATTCCTTCCAAAGAAATCCCAGGGCTGATCTCCTTCAGAATGGACTGGTTGGATCTCCTTGCAGTCCAAGGGACTCTCAAGAGTCTTCTCCAGCACCACAGTTCAAAAGCATCAATTCTTCAGCACTCAGCCTTCTTCACAGTCCAAATCTCACATCCATACATGACCACTGGAAAAACCATAGCCTTGACTAGCCGGACCTCAGTCGGCAAAGTAATGTCTCTGCTTTTGAATATGCTATCTAGGTTGGTCATAACTTTTCTTCCAAGGAGTAAGCATCTTTTAATTTCATGGCTGCAATCACCATCTGCAGTGATTTTGGAGCCCCCCAAAATAAAGTCTGACACTGTTTCCACTGTTTCCCCATCTATTTCCCATGAAGTGATGGGATCGGATGCCATGATCTTCGTTTTCTGAATGTTGAGCTTTAAGCCAACATTTTTTACTCTCTTCTTTCACTTTCATCAAGAGGCTTTTAAGTTCCTCTTCACTTTCTGCCTTAAGGGTGGTGTCATCTGCATATCTGAGGTGATTTATATTTCTCCTGGCAATCTTGATTCCAGCTTGTGTTTCTGCCAGTCCAGCGTTTCTCATGATGTACTCTGCATAGAAGTTAAATAAGCAGGGTGACAATATACAGCCTTGATGCACTCCTTTTCCTATTTGGAACCAGTCTGTTGTTCCATGTCCAGTTCTAACTGTTGCTTCCTCACCTGCATACAGATTTCTCAAGAGGCAGGTCAGGTGGCCTGGTATTCCCATCTCTTTCAGAATTTTCCACAGTTTATTGTGATCCACGCACTCAAAGGCTTTGGCATAGTCAATAAAGCAGAAATAGATGTTTTTTCTAGAACTCTCTTGTTTTTTTCATGATCCAGCTGATGTTGCCAATTTGATCTCTGGTTCCTCTGCCTTTTCTAAAACCAGCTTGAACATCTGGAAGTTCACGGTTCACGTATTGCTGAAGCCTGGCTTGGAGAATTTTGAGCATTACTTTACTAGCATGTGAGATGAGTGCAATTGTGTGGTAGTTTGAGCATTCTTTGGCCTTGCCTTTCTTTGGGATTGGAATGAAAACTGACCTTTTCCAGTCCTGTGGCCACTGCTGAGTTTTCCAAATTTGCTGGCATATTGAGTGCAGCACTTTCACAGCATCATCTTTCAGGATTTGAAATAGCTCAACTGGAATTCCATCACCTCCACTAGCTTTGTTCGTAGTGATGCTAAGGCCCACTTGACTTCACATTCCAGGATGTCTGGCTCTAGAGGAGTGATCACACCATCATGATTATCTGGGTCGTGAAGATCTTTTTTGTACCTTCTGTGTATTCTTGCCATCTCTTCTTAATATCTTCTGCTTCTGTTAGGTCCATACCATTTCTGTCCTTTATCGAGCCCATCTTTGCATGAAATGTTCCCTTGGTATCTCTAATTTTCTTGAAGAAATCTCTAGTCTTTCCCATTCTGTTGTTTTCCTCTATTTCTTTGCATTGATTGCTGAAAAGGCTTTCTTATCTCTTCTTGTTATTCTTTGGAACTCTGCATTCAGATGCTTATATCTTTCCTTTTCTCCTTTGTTTTTCGCTTCTCTTCTTTTCACAGCTATTAGTATGGCCTCCCCAGACAGCCATTTTGCTTTTTTGCATTTCTTTTCCATGGGGATGGTCTTGATCCCTGTCTCCTGTACAATGTCACGAACCTCAGTCCATAGTCCATCAGGCACTCTATCAGATCTAGACCCTTAAATCTATTTCTCACTTCCACTTTATAATCATAAGGGATTTGATTTAGGTCATACCTGAATGGTCTAGCGGTTTTCCCTACTTTCTTAATACCTCCAAATCATGGAGTATTCCTCAACAATAAGAAGAAAGAAACTGTCGATACATGCAACAACCTGGATGGATCTGGAAAGAATTATGCTGAGTAAAAGGAAGCCAATCTCAAAAGGTTGCATACTGTATGATTCCATTTACATAGCATGCTAAGGATGATAAAATTATAGAGACGGAGGATAGATTAGTGGTTCTAGGAATTTGGATAGGGGGAGGGGAGGAGCATAGGAATGACAATAAATGGGGTAGATGAGGGATCTTTGTGATGATAAAATAGTTCTATATGTTCATTGGTGATTGAAAGTGAAAGTGAAGTTGCTCAGTCGTGTCCAACTCTTTGCGACCCCGTGGACTGTAGCCTACCAAGCTCCTCTGTCCATGGGATTCTCCAGGCAAGAGTACTGGAGTGGGTTGCCATTTCCTTCTCCAGGGGTTCTTCCTGACGCAGGGATCGAACCCAGGTCTCCCGCATTGCAGGCAGATGCTTTAACCTACTTTCTGAAATGTGGGGGGGGAATATAGGGAGGACAAAGTAACACTTATACTTTAGCAAATTACTCTGCCAAAACTACATTGAACCAGAAAAGCCACTTTATTAATTTGCAATGAACAATGAATATCACAACAATAGGTCACATCCATGTGGCTAGTCATTTCTCCCCTCTTTGAAGCAGACATTCAAGATTCTAATTAGACTGTTTGGTGAACCTGGAAGCAGAACCAGAGGTATTAGAATAATTCAGTGTTTAAAAGGGACATCCTCTCTTAGCCTGATGTATCAATCCTACAACAGGGATACTCAGGTCATGCTAAGGAGCTGGAAACACTGGAAATTCATTGGCTATAATTCCCTGGATGGAACAACAGACTGGTTCCAAATAGGAAAAGGAGTGCGTCAAGGCTGTGTATTGTCACCCTGCTTATTTAACTTCTATGCAGAGTACATCATGAGAAACACTGGGCTGGAAGAAGCACAAGCTGGAATCAAGATTGCCAGGAGAAATATAAATCACCTCAGATATGCAGATGACACCACCCTTAAGGCAGAAAGTGAAGAGGAACTTAAAAGCCTCTTGATGAAAGTGAAAGAAGAGAGTAAAAAATGTTGGCTTAAAGCTCAACATTCAGAAAACGAAGATCATGGCATCCGATCCCATCACTTCATGGGAAATAGATGGGGAAACAGTGGAAACAGTGTCAGACTTTATTTTTGGGGGCTCCAAAATCACTGCAGATGGTGATTGCAGCCATGAAATTAAAAGACGCTTACTCGTTGGAAGAAAAGTTATGACCAACCTAGATAGCATATTCAAAAGCAGAGACATTACTTTGCCAACAAAGGATCGTCTAGTCAAGGCTATGGTTTTTCCAGTGGTCATGTATGGATGTGAGATTTGGACTGTGAAGAAGGCTGAGCGCAGAAGAATTGATGCTTTTGAACTGTGGTGCTGGAGAAGACTCTTGAGAGTCCCTTGGACTGCAAGGAGATCCAACCAGTCCATTCTGAAGGAGATCAGCCCTGGAATTTCTTTGGAAGGAATGATGCTAAAGCTGAAATTCCAGTACTTTGGCCACTTCATGCGAAGAGTTGACTCATTGGAAAAGACTTTGATCCTGAGAGGGACTAGGGGCAGGAGGAGAAGGGGACGACAGAGGATGAGACGGCTGGATGGCATCATGGACTCGATGGACGTGTGTCTGAGTGAATTCTGGGGGTTGGTGATGGACAGGGACGCCTGGCATGCTGTGATTCATGGGGTCACAGAGTCAGACACGACTGAGTGACTGAACTGAACTGAACTGAATGTTCACTTTGAGAATGTTCTTGCCAGTAGAACTGCAATAATCAGAGGCATTTGGCTGGGACCTTCTCTCCCAGGAGAGTACTTGCATGAACACCGCCCCCATTTGTCCTAGAGACTGTCCTTTCTCTATGCTTCCACAACCTCTTCCATAAAATAACAAGCCAGTCCTTCTGGCGAATGACGCATGTCTCCCCTGGATGATTTTGCATAGATTTGTTCCAATCAGTTGCACGTATGTGTGTGCTTAGTTGCTCAGTCGTGTTTGACTCTTTGTGACCCTATGAATTGTAGTCCACCAGGCTCCTCTGTCCATGGGGATTCTCCAGGCAAGAATATTGGAGTGGGTTGACATGTCTTTCTCCAAGGATCTTCCCAATCCAGGGATGGAACCCAGGTGTCTCACATTGCTGGCAGATTTTTTACTGTAAGCCACCAAGGAAGCCCAAGAATACTAGAGTGGGTAGCCTATCTCTTCTCCAGGGGATCTTCCCAACCCAGGAATTGAACCAAGGTCTTCTGCATGGCAGGTAGATTCTTTACCAGCTGAGATACCAGGGAAGCCCAATGAATTGCATAGGGGCTTTAAATTGAATTCTCAAAAAGTGTTGGTTGCTCAGTCGTGTCTGACTCTTTGTGACCCCATGGACTGTAGGCTCCTCTGTCCATGGGATCCTCCAGGCAAGAATACTGGAGTGGGTTGCTGTTTCCTTCTCCAGGGCATCTTCCTGACCCAGGGATCGAACCTGCAGGCAGATTCTTTGCTGTCTGAGCCACCCTCAGATGGTAATCTGAATTCTCAAAGAGTCATAAAATTTCTTTGTTCTTGAATTAACCTTCTTGTACCCATCATATCCTGATAGTGATATATATATAAAACTAATAAGAAGATCTTCGATGTGAAATTCTAAATGTCAGAAGCATCTAAGAACTTCCCTGGAAGTTCAGTGATTAAGACTCTGTGCTTCCAATACAGGGGGCACTGATTCAATACCTGGTCAGGGAATTAAGAACTCACAGGCTGTGGGGTGTGGCAAAAAAAGTTAACATTGTATTTGATGAAAACAAAATTTAAAAAAGAGAAATATCAGAAGCATCTAAACAAAGGTATTATCTTAATGTAAAAATAATTATACATTTAAAATTACAAAATCATTGCAACTATTGAAGAATAGTTATTTCTTTCTCACAGCATGCTTGTTGATGGGTGAGATTTGCTGGATGCAAATGATCCAATAATAATGTCACCAAAATCAGATTTTTAAGGTTGCGTGTACACTGTTCTGTATAGAGTGGTCTCACTCCAAAAGTTCCCTGAGTATTGTGTTTTGGTGGGTAATAATATCTTTCTGGTTTATTGTATGTGTGCTGTGTTGAGATATGTAATCCTCAACATATCATAATCAGTTTGGGTTTCCCAGGTGGCAGTAGGGGTAGAGAACCCACCTGCCAATGCAGGAGACATAAGAGACTCAAGTTCGATCCCTAGGTTGGGAAGATCCCCTGGAAGAAGAAATGGCAATGCACTCCAATATACCTGTCTGGAGAATCCCATGGACAGAGGAGCTTGGTGGGCTACAGGCTATGGGGTTGAAAAGAGTTGGACACAACTGAAGTGACAGCATGCACACAGTAAAAGACAGGCAAGTCCATGGCATTTCCTCCCACTCTGCAGAGAAATAATGGACATCCTAGTGAAAGTACTGTACTCTGAATTTGCAAAATGTTTAAAAGCAATCTTTTAGACTAATACAACACTGTAATGCAAATATACACCAATAAAAAAATTTTTTTAAGCAATCTTTTTGGTAATTCCTCACTTATATATCTATATTTACATCAAGAATTATTACAGTGTTTTCTATTTTAAAGAAGAACAAGAAAATGTAATAATAATAATTAGATTTCAAGGTCATTTTTTTTTTCTATAAAAAGTTTAACAAATTACATCACCCATGGCAGCAAGAGTAAAATTCAGACTGACTTGCTCCCTCAAATTGTGTTTGGTTACCTTGTATTCTCTAGTATCCTCTGCTTGTCTTATTTCTCTTTTCAATCTTTTTTTTCTTCTCTAGTTTTGTTTAAATGGTAAAAGCAGGGTATTCCTCATTACTAATAATTTCTCCCTAGTCTTAATTCATTACATTCAGGAAAGTCAGAGAAAACACTAGACTCATGAATGATTTTGTAATATCTTTATCTATCAAGATAAATGGATATGCCTTGGCTTCCCTGGTGGCTCAGAGGTTAAAGCATCTGCCTGCAATGCGGGAGACCTGGGTTCGATCCCCAGGTCGGGAAGATCCCTTGGAGAAGGAAATGGCAACCCACTCCAGTATTCTTGCCTGGAGAATCCCATGGACGGAGGAGCCTGGTGGGCTACAGTCCACGGGGTGGCAAAGAGTCAAACACGACTGAGCAACTTCACTTTCACTTTAGTATCTTAGGACTTCTAGAGTAATTCCAATATAATTTTAGGATTCCAAAGCAGTGTATGAGAAAATGAAATTTAAAAAAAATTCACCTCAACTGGTTTGGGAATAAAACTTAGCATAATGTTTCTCTCAACTTGTGTTGTTTTATTTTTATTTGATTCCTTGACTATGTAGCACATGAATGTTTATGAAATACATGAATATATTTACTTTGAGTTTTGCTTTCTTCCAGCTTATGCATAACAACCCTTTTTTATTTATGTAAACTTGAAATAATAATAATAAGTTAGCTGTGTTCAGCTCTGTCCTTTGAGATGAAAAGATGCAGTCACAGCCCGAGAGGATGGTCATATGGTCTCCACTGCCTCTCAACATTATAAAAAGTGAAGACTGTACTCAGAATCTGTTCAGATGACCATTTCACCCAAGACATATTTTTGTTAAAGACAGAACACCAGGCATTAGAGGACTGTGAGGCTTAGAATTAACATGTTTAGTTTTGCAAAGACAAAGAAAAAAAAGAAAGATCAGTCCCATGTAGTATTGTCACCTACTGACTCCATCCTCCTGCAACAGGACAGAATCTGTTCTTGTCCTCGTGGCCAGACCTTCAGCCTTATACGACTCCATGACACTCATTTGGCAGGAAGGATCAAAGGACATGGATTGTTGCCTACTCTTGCCTACATGTTGTATGAGGTGGCAAGAACACTTCTTTAGGCTTGGTTTTTACTGCTGGAAATGATCAGATCAGATTACTGCATGTCAGTTCAGTTCAGTTCAGTTCAGTTGCTCAGTCATGTCTGACTCTTTGCAACCCCATGAATCGCAGCATGCCAGGCCTCCCTGTCCATCACCAATTCCCAGAGTTCACCCAAACTCATGTCCATCGAGTCAGTGATGCCATCCAGCCATCTCATCCTCTGTCGTCCCCTTCTCCTCCTGCCCCCAATCCCTCCCAGCATCAGAGTCTTTTCCAGAGTCAACTCTTCACAAGAGGTGGCCAAAGTACTGGAGTTTCAGCTTTAGCATCATTCCTTCCAAAGAAATCCCAGGGCTGATCTCCTTCAGAATGGACTGGTTGGATCTCCTTGCAGTCCAAGGGACTCTCAAGAGTCTTCTCCAACACCACACTTCAAAAGCATCAATTCTTCTGCGCTCAGCTTTCTTCACAGTCCAACTCTCACATCCATACATGACCACAGGAAAAACCATAGCCTTGACTAGATGGACCTTTGTTGGCAAAGTAATGTCTCTGCTTTTGAATATGCTATCTAGGTTGGTCATAACTTTCCTTCCAAGGAGTAAGAGTCTTTTAATTTCATGGCTGCAATCACCATCTGCAGTGATTTTGGAGCCCCCCAAAATAAATTCTGACACTGTTTCCACTGTTTCCCCATCTATTTCCCATGAAGTGATGGGACCAGATGCCATGATCTTCGTTTTCTGAATGTTAAGCTTTAAGCCAACTTTTTCACTCTCCTCTTTCACTTTCATCAAGAGGCTTTTTAGTTCCTCTTCACTGTCTGCCATAAGGGTGGTGTCATCTGCATATCTGAGGTTATTGATATTTCTCCCAGCAATCTTGATTCCAGCTTGTGTTTCTTCCAGTTCAGCATTTCTCATGATGTACTCTGCATATAAGTTAAATAAGCAGGGTGACAATATACAGCCTTGACATACTCCTTTTCCTATTTGGAACCAGCCTGTTTTTCCATGTCCAGTTCTAACTGTTGCTTCCTGACCTGCATATAGGTTTCTCAAGAGGCAGATCAGGTGGTCTGGTATTCCCATCTCTTTCAGAATTTTCCACAGTTTATTGTGATCCACACAGTCAAAGGCTTTGGCATAGTCAATAAAGCAGAAAGAGATGTTTTTCTGGAACTCTCTTGCTTTTTCCATGATCCAGCGGATGTTGGGCTCAATCTAAGAAGCTCCAGTGAGATTTAGAAGCCTTTCAGTCCACTTATCCCAATGCTTACAGTTCCTCTTTCACTGTGGATGAAATAATAAATACTGAACAACAGAAGTTGATCCCCATTTGGAGGATTTTATTCAGTTAAACAAAAATTACGCAGATCCCAGGCAATGAATCTCATATTATAATTCACAGCAACCCATAGGCACATTTCACTGAAAGCCATAGACATTGTATCTTTTCCACTACTAATTCTGTGATGAGTCTAACTGAAAAACAGCAATCACAAACATCAACATTGGGGTTTTTTTATAATCAGTATTTTTCTTTTAGCAATATAGTAGATCTAGGGCTGATAGGGACCTATCACAGAGTAATACCGAAACATTTTTGGTGTACTAAAATTTAACACTGTGTAACAAATAGCTTCTTTTTTTTTTTAGCAAGTATCTTCTAGAGAAACCATTATAGTTGATCTCTTAACCAATGTAGGCTGTGTGAGGGGAAGTAGTTCAACATTAAGTTATTACAGTCTTTAACTTAGTATTTTTATACTTCATTTGACATTTGAGGATTTTTAACATATTTGTGGCTTATAATAGGCATTTGTTTATGTTTTTGGTTACTTATGTTATATATGCCTACCAATAAGGTAATGTGTGTATCTATGTGATATGTATACCCAGTGGTGCGGGGGAAGTCAGCCCTTCAAATAAGACCTGGTTTATTGCCTTTGCCAATTTTCTTGCTGAAAATACTCCTGCCATGTCCAATTTCAAGCTACCAATATGATGATATTGAATGTGGAGTTGGGAGGAGATGCGAACATTTGCTTCCAGCATACCACTGTATCTATATGTGTTTGTGCCTATGTGTGTACACATGTAAATATACACATAGATATCATGTAAGTATACACAGCTGTGTGGATGTGTGTACACACCACACAAACACATATACATCTACACACACAACTAACAGGGCTATGGAGGAGTGAGGAAGACTGAATCCAGTGCAATCCCACTTTTACCGCTGACTAGTTACTGGAACTTGGACAAATCACTTAACTTTCTGTGTCTGTTTTCTCTTTTTCATAAAGAACATAATAATAGGGAACCACTGACCAAAATTACCTGCCTTAGCTAGGCACGATAATAACCACTAGCATGGGGAGATCCTGCTAAGGAACACAGTGCTGCCGCCAGGAACTAACCAGAATTCCAGAGAGTCCAAAAGGAGGGAGAAGACACCAGCCCATGATATGTCCTGCCAATCTCTTAGAAATCCTGAGGAAGGACCTTGAATTGGACCATACATGGCCATGGGTAAGATGACTGGCCAGAGGCAGCCCTGGAAGCTAACTCCATTACTGTGAAACCTGGGACCGAGTCACACAGCAGTGCAGTTCTCTTGGGGTCCCTTACCCTGCTGGGCTCTGCCTACCTGGATGTCCCTTTCCAATAAAGTCTTTTGCTTTGTCAGCAGATGTGCCTCCTCAGACAGTTCATTTCCAAATGTTAGACAAGAGCCCACCCACTCTGAGGCCCTGGAAGGAGTCCCCCTCATGGTACCACTTAGTGATGGTGGTGGTGGTTTAGTCACCAAGTCATGTCTGACTCTTGAGACACTGTGGACTGTAGCCCACCAGGCTCCTCTGTCCATGGGATTCCCCAGGCAAGAATACTGGAGTGAGTTGCCATTTCCTTCTCCAGGGGATCTTCCAGACCCAGGGATCGAACCCTGCGTCTCCTGCATTGCAGGCAGATTCTTTACCACTGAGCCAACTGGGGAGAAGCCCATATTAGTGTCTTAAACTGCATTAATTAATGTCTTTAGAGTGTATGCTGGTTAAATCACAACCTGAAAGTAGGCATGTTATAAAGGTTAAGTAAATTAACATATGTCACGTGCTATTAACAGTAACACTTAAGTGCTCTATATCAGCTATAATTATGGTTGTTGCTATTTATATCTATAAATAACCATGTGTACATATAGTGATTTGTTAGGATTCACCAAAAGCAGCTGATGCTCCACCTCCCTTTTCTTACTCCCCAACCTCTGCCCCATCTCCCGGCTCCTTCCATTTGTAGGTTCAGGCTGGCCTTCCGTGTAGGGACTAAGTTCTGTCTAATCAGAATCAGCGTATCTTTAGACCTGAGGCAGGAGCTATTCTGTTACCAAGTCTCAAGTTGTCTGTCTTACCTACTTGTTCCTCTCTATCAGTCCCTGGAGAGCTCCGCTTAATGGACCATTACCCTGGGTATTTGGCTACCTACCTTTACTCCCCAAAGCCTTTGAGCTCATCGGGTTGCTTCTCTTCTATGGTTTCTGACCGGCAGCTTGCCCTGATTCTTGTTCTGGACGAGAATCTGAATCTATGGACCTTGACTGCTGGGTTCGAACCACATGACTTTGCTATGGAAAGTCACGGAATCCTGACCAGTGATCTTGTTCTGGACCTTCCCCAATGCCTATCCATTTTTACTGCACTTATGATTCACTTGATCTGGGATATCTGTAACTACGGTGGCCATTCAACCTGGGTTTTCCAGATGGTGTCAATTTTAGATATTCTGTCCCTTTGACTCTAGCGTTTTGGTATACAAAGTATATTGCCCAGAGAATTATTGATGCCAGAAAAGAAACAAAACTATAAAACACCACAGTCAAAACATGTCCTTTAAAAAAAATTCAGAAGATATGATTAGAGTTTGTCTAACTTTTTAATAAGTTCCAGTACTCAAGTGACCATCAGTCTTAATTTCCAATCCAAAACCATGGTCTAGGTTCTATGACTATTATCAGGCAGTACTATATTGCATGGTGGAGGTGCTCTGGAAGGAAGGCGCAGTTAAGAACAGGGCGCCAAAACCTCCTCGTCCCCGGTTTCAAATAATAGCAGGCATGTCACATTCTTATTTTTAAAAACTATTTACTTGATCTGTGTGTAATCATCTGCTATTTATTGTTGTTTGAGTAGAATGAGGGCAAACAACGTGTTTGTCTTTGTTTTCCTGCATTCTACCTCTTAGCAACCACATATTTATCAGCAGCTATCTCTTAAGATGGCATGCCCTGGTAAGCGCCCCTCTAAATTAAAAAGTGGCTAAATTTCTGTAAAATCTAAAATTAGTGATTTTAGCTTGGTTACCTCACTCTACTTCCAGCAAATTCAATCTCTGCTGGCAGCTTTTCTGCCTTGCTAGGTTTTTAAAACCAAATTCTTAGAAATATTCCCTCTGAGAAAACGTCAAACTCCACTAAACAACAATTAGTTTTCTAAAGCAATGTCTTCTACTGAAATATAATAATTATAATATCATTTGGTAGTGGTAGTGTATATAAGTTGTGTGGACAGTGGTGGTGGTTGTGTGAGTAGGGCAGGAATGAAATGGGTAGGAAAGGGTTATAGTTAAAATCCTTTTTACTCTTTAGAAACTTTTGTGCAAGCAACAGTTGGGTACCTCTCTTTTTAGAATTGGCTCGCTCTAGCAATTTAAGTCGGAGAAGGCAATGGCACCCCACTCCAGTACTCTTTTCTGGAAAATCCCATGGGCGGAGGAGCCTGGCAGGCTGCAGTCCATGGGGTCACTAAAAGTTGACACAACTGAGCAACTTGACTTTCACTTTTCACTTTCATGCATTGGAGAAGGAAATGGCAACCCACTCCATTGTTCTTGCCTGAAGAATCCTAGGGACGGGGGAGCCTGGTGGGCTGCCGTCTATGGGATCGCACAGAGTCGGACACGACTGAAGTGACTTACCAGCAGCAGCAGCAGCAGCAATTTAAGTAAAACTCATTCTTTTCTACTTAATCCTCTTCATTAAGGGGGTGGGGGGGGGTGCTGTAGCATTAGACAGAGAACTGGGGTAAGTCAGGAGGAACAGATTTTAAACCAGTTTTCTCACTAATTCTTTTGATGGATCCCCAGGAGGTCCATTCCATCCATAGACAGAATTCAGGGTGTCTGTGCATTTTAAAGGGAAAAAAATTTTCATCATTATTTTCATTGATGTCTAATTGAAATCTACCATTTCCTTCAAGAGTTCTCCCAATTCTGCCCACTATTCATGTCCTCCCATTTGTAGGCTTAAATTGGCCACATAGCCCTTTGATTATTAATGTAGACAGGAAACCACAGAGTATTAGCAGTACTCAAGGATTTCTGCCAAGAGAAGTCAGACATTTCTTACTGCTTTCACATTTGTTGCAGATATCTGAACCTATCATATCTATTCATCACTACATCAAAATTATGGTACTGAACAGACTTGCTGTTCTTCAGTGATCAATGCAAAGAAATAGAGGAAAACAACAGAATGGAAAAGACTAGAGATCTCTTCAAGAAAATTAGAGATACCAAGGGGACATTTCATACAAAGATGGGCACAATAAAGGACAGAAATGGTATGGACCTAACAGAACCAGAAGATATTAAGAAGAGGTGGCAAGAATACAAAAAAGATCTTCATGACCCAGATAACCATGGTGGTGTGATCACTTACCTAGAACCAGACATCCTGGAATGTGAAGTCAAGTGGGCCTTAGAAAGCATCACTACGAACAAAGCTAGTGGAGGTGATGGAATTCCAGTTGAGCTATTTCAAATCCTGAAAGATGATGCTGTGAAAGTGCTGCACTCAATATGCCAGCAAATTTGGAAACTCAGCAGTGGCCACAGGACTGGAAAAAGTCAGTTTTCATTCCAATTCCAAAGAAAGACAATGCCAAAAAATGCTCAAACTACCGCACAATTGCACTCATCTCACACACTAGAAAAGTAATGCTCAAAATTCTCCAAGCCAGACTTCAACAACATGTGAATCATGAACTTCCAGATGTTCAAGCTGGGTTTAGAAAAGGCAAAGAAACCAGAGATCAAATTGCCAACATCTGTTGGATCATGGAAAAAGCAAGGGAGTTCCAGAAAAACATCTACATCTGCTTATTGACTATCCCAAAGCCTTTGACTGTATGGATCACAACAAACTGGAAAATTCTTAAAGAGATGGGAATACCAGACCATCTGATCTGCCTCTTGAGAAATCTGTATGCAGCTCAAGAAGCAACAGTTAGAACTGGACATGGAACAACAGACTGGTTCCAAATCAGGAAAGGAGTACATCAAGGTTGTATATTGTCACTCTGCTTATTTAACTCATATGCAGAGTACATCACACTAAATGCCAGGCTGGAGGAAGCACAAGCTGGAATCAAGATTGCCAGGAGAAATATCAATAACCTGAGATATGCAGATGGCATCACCCTTATGGCAGAAAGTAAAAAAGAACTAAAGAGCCTTTGATGAAAATGAAAGAGGAGAGTGAGAAAGTTGGCTTAAAGCTCAACATTCAGAAAACTAAGATCTGGCATCCAGTCCCATCACTTCATGGCAAATAAATGGGGAAACAGTGACAGACTTTATTTTGGGGGGCTCCAAAATCACTGCAGATGGTGACTGCAGCCATGATATTAAAAGACACTTGCCCCTTGGAAGAAAAGTTATGACCGAAATAGACAGCATATTAAAAAGCAGAGACATTACTTTGTCAACAAAGGTCCATCTAGTCAAGGCTATGGTTTTTCCAGTGGTCATGTATGGATGTGAGAGTTGGACTGTGAAGAAAGCTGAGTGCTGAAGAGTTAATGCTTTTGAACTGTGGTGTTGAAGAAGACTCTTGAGAGTCCCTTGGACTACAGGGAGATCTGACCAGTCCATCCTAAAGGAAATCAGTCCTGAATATTCATTGGAAGGATTGATGGTGAAGCTGAAACTCCAAAACTTCGGCCACATGATGGGAAGAACTGACTCATTTGAAAAGACCTTGATGCTGGGAAAGATTGAAGGTGGGAGGAGAAGGGGATGACAGAGGATGAGATGGTTGGATGGCATCACTGACTCAATGGATATGAGTTCGAGTAAGCTCCAGGAGTTGGTGATGGACTGGGAAGCCTGGAGTTCTGCAGTCCATGAGGTCGCAAAGAGTCGGACACGACTGAGGGACTGAACTGACTGACTGAACAGCCTTGCTGTTAAACATCTTGTAATTTAACATGTTAACAAAGAAGCACATATATTGCTACCATATCAGATATTTATTTTTAATATTCTGATAACTGTATTTTGATAGAATCGGATTCCTTTGGATTCTTACCTATTTTATTTTTAAAAAATACTTTGCTTTCTCTATCATCTCTCTCTCTCCCTTTATATAGGCAGGGACCTGTACTGGTCTTCATTGCTGTGCGCAGGCTTTTCTCTAGGGTGGCTAGCGGGGATTTCTCTTGCTGTGCAGCACAGGCTCTAGGTGAATGGGCTTCAGCTTAGTTGTGGTACATGGGCTTGGTGGCTCTCTGGCATGTAGAATCTTCCCATACTAAGGATTAAACCCGTGTCCCTTACTGGCAGGTTCTTATCCACTGTACCACCAGGGAAATCACTGTTTTTTTTTTTTTTAGACATCTTTGTTGAGATAAAAATCATATAACATAAAATTCACCCATTTAAAGTGCATGTACAATTCAAAGGCTTTAATATAATCACAGGCTTATGCAGCCATCACTATAATCTAAGCTTAGAATAGGTTCACCACAAGAAGGGAAACTCACTCAGTAGCAGTCACCACCTACTCTTTTCCTCTCTGTTCCCCAGCCCTCGGCAACCACTGATATACATTTGGTCTTTATAAAATTTGTCTATTCTGGACCTTTCATATAAATGGAATCATACAATGTGAGTCTTTTGTCACTGTTTTCTTTTACTTGGCATGTTTTTAAGGTTCACCCAAGTTGTATCATGTATCAGGACTTCAATTCCTTTTTATTGCCATCTAATATTTCACTGCATGGCTATACCATATTTTGTTTATTCATATTGATGGACATTTAGGTTGTTTCTACTTTTCAATCAGCATGAATAATAGCTGAAATGCTATGAGCACTCCCAAATGTTTGTGTAGATTATACGCTATGTTTTCATTTTTAATGGGTTTATACCCATATTCTCAGTCACTAAGTCATGTTCAGTTCCTTGAGACCCCATAGACTGTAGCCCACCAGGCTCCTCTGTCTGTGGGATTTTCCAGGCAAGAACACCAGAGTAGGTTGCCATTTCCTCTTCCAGGGGATTTTCCTGAACCCATGCCTGCACTGACAGGCAGATTCTTTACTACTTGAGCCACCTGGGAAGCCCAGGTTTATACCTAGGAGTGAAATTACTTGGTCATATGGTAATACCATGTTCAGCCTTTCGAAGAATTGCCAAACTGTTTTCCAACGTGGTTGTACCATTCTAGCTCATCACTAGTAGTGTTTGAGGGTTCCAATTTCACAACATCCTCTCCAACTTATTATTGCATGCTTTTTTATTACAGCTATCCTAAGGGGTATGAAGTGAATTTGAATTTCCCTAATAGTTAATGATGCTGAGCACTTTTTCACATGGTTATAGGCCATGGGTCATGGGATCTCTTCTTTGGATAAATGCCCATTCATATCTTTTACCCATTCTTTAATTGGATTGCTTGTCTTTAATTATTGAGCTGCCAATACTCTTTATATATTCTGGCTACAAGTCCCTTATTAGATCTAATTTTTCTTAAGAAAAAAAAAATGACTGAAGAACAGAACAGACAGACTTAGAAAAATCTAGACCTTAGTGTCATTATTTGATAGTCTCTGTACATGAACCAATAAATCCTCCTTATTATTTAAAAAAATGAAACAGGTTCTAAAATTAGATTACAGTGATGGTTGTACAGTTCTGTAAATATGCCAAACCTGTGCATATCTTAAATAGACAAGTTTTATGGGCTTCTCTGGTAGCTCAGATGGTAAAGAATCTGCCTGCCATGCAGGAGACCCAGGTTCTATCCTTGGGTCAGGAAGATCCTCTGGGCGGGAAGGGGGTGTGGGGGGGTGGGGGGTGGAAAATGGCAACCCACTCCAGTATTCTTGCCTGAGAAATCCCATGGACAGAGCAGCCTGAGGGGCTACAATCCATAGGGTCGCAAAGACTCAGCAGACACACTGAGCAGCTAACAAAAACAAAATGGCATAGGAATTAAATTTCAATAAAACTGCTAGTCCCTTGGACTCCAAGGAGATCCAACCAGTCCATCCTAAAGGAGATCAGTCCTGGGTGTTCATTGGAAGGACTGATGCTGAGGCTGAAACTCCAATACTTTGGCCACCTCATGCGAAGAGTTGACTCATTGGAAAAGACCCTGATGCTGGGAGGGATTGGGGGCAGGAGGAAAAGGGGACGACAGAGGATGAGATGGCTGGTTGGCATCACCGACTCTACACACATGAGTTTGGGTGAACTCCGGGAGTTGGTGATGGACAGGGAGGCCTGGCGTGCTGCAATTCATGGGGTCGCAAAGAGTTGGACACAACTGAGCGACTGAACTGAACT
The DNA here is from genome assembly GCF_001704415.2 of Capra hircus. Lineage (NCBI taxonomy): Eukaryota > Metazoa > Chordata > Mammalia > Artiodactyla > Bovidae > Capra > Capra hircus. Next base: position 44,144,116 of record NC_030822.1, on the reverse strand, counting down.
GAACTGAAAAAGACTAAAGAAACCATTGCCTAATCTACATTCATAAGGTTAATTTTATGTTTTCTTCTGAGAATTGCATTGCTTTAGCTCTTATGTTTTTGATCCATTTTGAATTAATTTTTCTACATGATTTAAGGAAGGGGGTCCAACTCCATGTACTTTATTTGACATGCTTAAAAATATTCTGAAAGGGAATCACAGGCTTCACCAGACTGACAAGGTGGTCCATAGCACAGAAAAAGGGAGGCATCTTTGCTCTAAAATTGGACTGTACCCTTATTTCTCTGGGTCTCAGTTTCTTCCCCTATAAAATTCATGGATGGGGTTGAATTGGGAAGTCCCTTTCAGTTCTGTGGTGCTCTTAACTATGTACACCTTATGGGTGGAAATCAATGATTCTTTTCTCAAGAAAATACCTGTGTATGACACCAGCTGCTTCTAAGTTTATTTAAAAGAAAGCCATTGTCTGCCAATCCAGGGAGGGCTCAGTCAGAGCTCTGGAAAGTGTTTTAAGGGGTAGAGGTGACACAATAGGGGAAGGAAATGTTTTCTATTGAAAAGCAGTCAATTGCCTTCAACAAGTTGCCAACAAACTGGGAAAAGCCTTTTTCTTTTTTTTCGCTCTGGTTTCAGTTGAATGCCAACTTTCAGAAGGTAAGGGGGCTAGATTAAAGGGTCATAAACACGACCAAATGAGGGAGGGAGTTTTTTTCTAGGAAGTTAGCAGGAGAGATGCCATACATGCAAATAAGGTGCCATAACTGAAGTTATCAAAGGGAAATCAGGAAAATACATTCAAATCTTTGCTTTCACAATTGAAAAGGAACTTCTACAGTTTTACAATCGATCTTCCATATTCCTTACCTTAAAAAAAATGTTTTAAACATACTATGAAGGGTCTTAAGTATATATTAGTTGGGGCTCTTTCAAAATTAGTTAATTAATTAATTGATTATGAGATAAAGTGTTGGAATTTTTAAAAGCTTTAACATCAGTTTTTTAAGCTCTTTGATCACTGTCTATATGCATTGCAGTTTTTCCTGGAATCTATTTCCACACAATGGAACTACAGATCATAATAATTACAAAAAGTAAGAAAATGTTTTTAAAAATCCATTAAATATGGAATTTTAAAAAGATTATAGGACATTTGCAGAACAACTACCATAGTCTGAGATTTGTATGTTACCTACCCCATGCATAGACTACACTAAATTCTGTTTCCACTAATTTGCAAGTCTTTCATTGACATCCATTTAAATGAACAGTAACATTTATCAAGCAGGGGGAAAATACCCTTAGGGGCTTGAATGTCAGGACTTAACACTTTTCCTCTCCCCAGCACCTTTTCCTCAGGCTCTTCCCCCTTCCAAGAAGGACCAACAATGTGGGGAGGAAGAGTGTGGCCAGAGAGGAAGTAGGGTCAGAGCTCAAGAGCCCTGCCAATTAGTCAAAGGTCAGCACAGAAGGGACTGTCTGTGAAAGGACAAGGAAGCTGGCGTCTCTTGAGCCAGCTGAACTGGTCGGCAGCCAGTCTGTCTCTTCGGCCAGAGTGGAGTCCCCACGGTTTTGTGTGGCACCATAAGGAAAAAATGCTCTGTAGAATAGGGTCTAGCTTCACCTTTTTAGGTGAATAAAGGGTTTCAGCTGGGGGTCAAGAGACAGAGGACAGAGAAGACTCTACTGATATTTGCTGGCTCAGAAACTTACAGACTTATTTGTAAAGACTGAAACTAGTAAAGACTGCTTAGAACAAAAATTATGAAATCTGATCAAAGGGTTGTATGCAAAGATGCCATTTTTTTTGTACATGTACTCTCATGGTGATGGGGGAAAATAGTGAAAAACATAGCATTCTAACTAGGGGGAAAAAAAAACTATTGTTTTTCATAAATTCATAACATTTCTCATGCCAACAATTTTCTTTTGGCACTAGAACACAGGAATGATGCCCCCAAGTTTTTGCCCCTCTCCTCAAAATGAAAAGAGAAGTACAATTCATTTCTCAGGAACAAAATGCACATTTCAAAAAAAGAGCATTAAATTAACTTCAGATAACTTATTCTAAACTATGCCCCCCTTTAATTGGACTTTTCTTCAGATTTACTAAGAGAAAAAGTTGATCTCTAATCTCCATGTGTTAGTTTCTTTTTTTTTTTTCTCTCACATATACTTTCTCATGCAAGTAGAATTTTACTGTTCTGTGAAAATCCAGTTGCAATCTGTCCGTTATCAGTATCAGTCATTAGACATTTACGTTCAGAAGTGATGGACCTTTTTGCTCTTTCTGCATTTAGATGACCTCAGCCTATTTTCTGGGAAATGATATCCTATCCCCACTGGGGACAAACCTCTCCTAAATGCCTGTCTAGCTCACTACATTTTTCACAGAAAGAAGAGTCCTGAGGACTGGGTCCAATGGGGAGGAACTGCCCAAACTGGCCTGAGACAACATGGCTGGATCAATTCAGTTCAGTTCAGTCGTTCAGTCGTGTCCGACTCTTTGCAACCCCATGAATTGCAGCACGCCAGGCCTCCCTGTGGCGAGTCCTTATTTTCATCATCTTAGTTGCAAAGAGACAAGGTCATGGCCTGGAAACACAATCTTGTGCATTTGAGAGCCAGCCAAATGGAGAGAAGCAGTTGGGATAGCTGAAACCAGGGGAATGGTCTGAACAGAGCTGGGGAGATGGAGAGGGTCAAGGGAAGGGTTTCAGTTCTAAAGTCACAAATGCAAAACCGGTGCCAGAGCGGTCTTTCATGTCAACTCTTGAGAGAGGTTCTGTTGCTCAGAGGAGCCACCCAGCACTCCAGGCTAAACACAGCAAAGCACCAGATAGATCAGATCTATTTTTATTCTCTCTTTTATATATTTTATTTTCATCTCAGTACTCTATTTTTTTTTTAATCCTTTCAGTCTTCCTTCTGTGAGTTCCTGTGTTTAATCTCTATCCTCTACAGCGCTAAGCTCTTTTTCGGACTTTTAGTACTTTTGCTGTTCTTTTTTTTTTTTTTTTTCCCTTTTTTCACGTAGTCTGATCTGGAAACTGGGTCTTTTTGTTGGCCTGGATTTCTCAGGTCTCTAATCAACTCTGTGGAAAGTGGAATAGCTTGGCAACAGGCATAATAATAATAATTAAAAATAACAGTGAGCACAGAACTAAGAAATGAGATTCAAAAATAAGGAGACTGATACAGGCTTTCTTGCTGAAAATACCTATTCTTGCCAACAGAGAAGCACCCTTACAAATCAGTTAATAACATCTCTCTATGTGGAGAAAAGCAAAATCATAGGGAAATTCTGCCTTCAGGTGTAACGTTTGCTTTGTGCATTACCTCCTGGTGAAATTCCCACGTATAAACACACCTCTGAAAAGCCAAGACGAGAACAATTGCTGCCACTAGTAAGACTTCCAAGAATACTTTTAAAACACAGAGTAGGTTTGTTTTTCTGGCACAACTGCTTCAGAGAAGCTCTCTTAAATCCATGCATGGTCATGGTATATCTCCCATTTATGCACTCTTGTTTGCTGAACTTAAGTCTTGTGAACGAGTTATTTAAAAAAAAATACACTTCAAAATTACCCACACCCTGAACAGCAGGACTGCTGTGTGTCTACTCATGCTCTGGAAAGGCACAAGTCAGGTATTGGGTGTAGGCACAGGACAAACCGCATGGTCTGCCTTGGCAGCCCTGACCTCACCTGCAGACTGCCCACACACACTCCCTTCCAAACGGTGCTCCTCTGATGCCAATCGGCTGACTGAGCTACTGTGGGCAGGAGCCTATGGGAGGGGAGGGAGGAGGGGATGTGGATAAAAATTTTATAAAGTAAACTTCGAGCTTAAAACTTGATTTACCCTTTCAGTCCAAATCACAGTGGAGGTCCCAACTCTTCTTAAACATCTTGGACACTGAAGAGTTAATAGGGTATGGAAGCTGGTGCAGCTGGGGGCTGTCATCCAAGGCCAGCAGCAGGAAGGGCTTGGTTCTGGCCAGGCTACAGACGGGCCATCTGGATGCAGGGAAGGCCTAGAATGCCAGGGGCAGCTTTTCTTTTTGGTGTTCGGCTTCATTAAGTTCAGCCTGGGGAGAGTCTGTCTGGTTTAAGACCTAAACTGAGAGTCTTCTTTGAACAAGGATTTGATATTTTGAATTTTATATAAAACCAACACCCACTGCATACACTCTTGGTAAAGAAGGTCATGAAACACAACGTCTCTGGTTAAATACTTTTTAAAAAGGATGTAGACGAGATTCAGTCAACTTATAAATAGAAACTATGTGTAGTCTTTAAATAATTTCACTAAGAACAGATAAATCAGGGCAGGTTATCTGAAAAAAATTATTATTTTTTTGTATAATACCACTCTGTGAGTCTTATGAAAAATTCTTTCACTGTTTGTCCTGTAGTTCACTTGAAAAAAGCAGTTTCACCACACTGAAATAAAAAAATTATTTTCTTTATTTTTATTTTCTATTTAATTATACAACATTTGGCATAATGGTAGTGTGGTCCAGTTGTAATTCCTTTCACAGGAAATTTTTCTTTACTAAAATTGAGAAAAACAAACCTCTGCAGGGAAATTATAACAACTTCCTACTCTATATCACTCATGAACATACACTCTGTTTGGAAACCACCCTCTTTAAGAGATATGATCTATCCTTCTCGAGCTATGGCAGATTGTGTTGGCTTTGTATGTGATATTCTTAACAATTAAAGGAAAAGGTGAATGTAAATTCACTCGGACAAAACAAAGCAGGAAAGAGAAAATTATCCTTAAGAAAATTCTTACCTTAAGTGAAAGAAAATGCACGTATCTTTCTGGGTGGGGAAAGATGAGGGGGAGGGCAAGGGATGGGTGGAGATTTTTTTCTCTCCAAGGCATTAATTGCCACCTAGCAGCAGAGAAGGGAATTGCACATATAACTTTGGACTTCAATTCTAGAAAACATCGGTTTTAAAGGGCACATTACTTTTATTGGGGCTTCTTTGGTAGCTCAGATGGTAAGGAATCTGCCTGCAATGAGGGAGGTCTGGGCTCGATCCCTGGGTCAGGAAGATCCCCTGGAGAGGGAATGGCTACCCACTCCAGTATTCTTGCTGGAGAATTCCAGGGACAGAGGAGCCAGGGGGTTGCAAAGAGTCAGACTTAGCGACTAACACTTTCACTTACTTTTATTATGACCAGTATCTAAGAAATTATTAGACTACTTACTGGTCGACTATGGATTGATTTTTTTTCTCTCTTGTAGGGAGGAAAGAAAAAGAGATACAACTAGTGAAAAATTTTGCCTTATTTATAAGAATACACTTTTCATCCTAAAATGTCTCTATTCTTTTGTTTCTTAATGGTTAGGTTGCCCTTGCCACCTCAGCAATAGGCCAAAGGAAAAGAAATTCTGAAGCCATTCTGATACTAAAAAAAATTGCTAGTTTTGGCCCATTAAAGGAAGAAATGCCTGTTTTTTATATAGAATGTGGCTTTCCAAACAATCTCAGGGTGATTTATATGAAAATAAGATC